>NC_045753.1:19740002-19743445 GCF_008692095.1 Etheostoma spectabile
GACATTCCCTGCAGGCTACGCTCGTGATTCCTGGGAGAACTGGCAAGCGGGCTGCCTGGACGTTCTCACTGTGGAAGACGTTATTTGGATAATTGGAACTCTGTTGGTGGGACCCCTGATCGTCGGACTTGGAGTCGCCCTGACCTATCAGAAAATTGGTAAGACAGCCGCCAGCAAATTTACCCACAAGCTGTCTGGGGAACTTAAAGACTTACATGGAGTGATTGAGAGGATGAAGGTTTTACATCTGAGGGCTGCCCAGGCCAGTGAACTGTCTAGTACCATCTCAGACCGGTCTGGGGCAGCGCAGAGGGCACTTCATGAATTGGATGCACGTGTGACGCTGAGGACACTGGAATTGATTGACGGACATTTATTTGGTCAAATTTCGCCGAATCAACCTAAATTGGATTGAAATTGTGATCTATGCCCCCCCCCCCCCCCCCCTTCACCAGAGGGTAAACAGACTGCAGCTGGACTGCTATCTACTCCTGTGCATTGTCTTATGTCCTCATGCAAGGCCGAAAAAACTGAACTTTCTAACAACTTGGACAGTCTGAGGCTTCATATCACACTCTCTCACACACACACAACTCTCACTCCACACCATACATGCCCACCCCTATTCCCCCCTGCTTCCGTCTGACTGCCTCGGTCTCTGTTTGTTTTTCCATCCTCCCGAGTCACCACAAAAATTCCTTCATGTATCCACATGTACCGTGTAGTCTTGTGCATTATGTCGTCATGTCTTGTATTCTATCTTGCTATGTGCATAAATCCTTTCCAGAGTGCGTGTGGCGGCGCTTTAACTAGCTGCGGCCCCGAGGCTCTCTTTAAACTGCATTTCGTTGCATTTTACCTGTACATGTGTAATGACAATAAAGTTGAATCTAATCTAATTTAAAAGTGAGAATACTATAGTTTAGTGTCAATTCATCAATGAAATATGACAGAACTTTGTTTCAAAATCATTTAATTTTAAAAACCTGCACAGCCTCCTTTGCCAGAAAAGAAAGTATATGCATAAAAAGATCAATGAAGAAAGTTGACACATACATGTACTTATAATTATAAAGCATTGTTGTCAACCACCCAAAGGCTGCATTCCTTACAGATATATAACAGTACAGTAATACAGATCACATACACATTGTCAACTAATATTTACACACATATAGAAACTTTTATATTCTGATTAACAACATTAAATGGAGTTATCCACTTATCCAAATCAAATGAGGGGTAAGTAAAATGTATGACAGTCAAAAAATGAAGCCAGACAAAAAAAATGTAACTGTATATAAAACAATTATCTCCGTGTTTTAGGGATAACAACATTTCCACTGGTTGCAATGGGGATCAGGAGCTTGCGCTGGTCCATACGAAGATACTTTTCAATGAGAACTTCCACTGGCACCTTGTCATTCACATGACCCTGTCTGCAAAGTGCAAAAACACATCAGCTAAGTCAGTAATAAGAAAACTAATGTAAAGTGTCAGATCTTTTTTTAATGTATACTGTTGGGATTAGCGATATCATAGATGAATGTTACATAGAGGGATATTTCAGAATCAGAGTTCTTAGTGCTTACCTATCACGCCAGTCACCGACCCTTTCCTCCAGACTAAACATGGAGCTCAAGCTTGATATCTAGAGGTCAATATAATCCTGGCAGTGTCTTAAACCTGTTCCGTTACAATATTTATTTCTTCATACTATATGTCTGACAGCATTACAGCTGTCTCTAGAATTCTGGCTTTTCTTCAATGTGAGTTGATGTGTTTGATGTCTCAGGTCTGTGTTAAGAATTTAAAGTGCCCATATAATTGAAGAAAAAATAAAATAAAATCCCTTCTTTCTGGGATTTGGAGTGTTATTTGTGTCTCTGGTGCTTCCACACTTCTACAGACTTGGGTAAAAAACTATCCATGCTGTTTTGAGTGAGTTTCTGAATGTGTCCTGCCTTCAGTCTCTGGGTGAGCTGTTCAAAATCTGCACAGCTTTCTACGTAACGTAGCCGAGACGAGGTGGCTAACCGTAGCACATCCTAGCGCATTCTCAATGGCGAAACACTGCTACAACACACACTAGTTTACCAAAATCTACATAAGAACTACTTACATGGCCCTGTTCTGCAGGTATTCCACAAGCGCGCCCTCGTTTAGAAGAAGTCTCCCAGCTAATCCTGCCTTGTACCGACCAATGTTGGAGAAACAAACCTACCTAGCTACAGCGCATGTGTAACTCCCAACAAAGATAGTATAAAAGAGAGATGTTTGCCATAACAACTCTATAAAGGTAATTAAATATGTTAATGTTGAGTTCACAGATTCTTGAACTGCCCCCAAGTGGCCAAAAAATCATTTAACGCAGGTTTGAGGATTAAATGACAAGTTGGAAGTGAAAGTCCAGTCTGAAGGAAATAATTTATGAATGAATGCTATGACTTTTTTTTTTTTTAAATGATGCAGTTAACAAGCATATATGTTTATTTCCGTATTCGTTTTTTTAATCTTTAATAATGTCTTTCTTATTCCACATTAAAAACTTTTGTTTAACCACAAATCATACATGCAGCCTTAAAACTGTCTGCATACTCATTAAGAACCACAATAAACACCTACCTTTTCAACAGCAGTTCAGCATCTTCTACCTCAATAGTTTTTCTCTTTGCATGAACAGCATATGTCTCCAAGTCCACTGCCAGCCGGTCAAAGTATTTATCCATTCTGTTAAAGACAGTGAATCTCAGTGTACACAGTACAGGTAGAACGCCATGATGTCATCAACGCATTCCAGTTAAAGAAAAGAAAAAGGCCTTGGCCAAGGGCTCCCACTTGTTGCTTAATCAATCTCAACAACCGACACCTCTACAGTCATAGTTACTTACATGTCTTGTAGTACAGGGTACACATCTGCAGAGACATTCGTTTTGGCAAAGTGCTTGAACACGCCCATTAGGTAGCTCTTAGGAAGGCTTGCTTCTGTTTTAGCCGGCCCTTTCCTCCTTTGTCTCATCTTCTTCGGTTTGGGTGCAGAAAAAGCTTCACCTGTACCACTGCTGACATTAAAAGATATTAGAAGAACATGTTAGTGACATAAGTTAATAACATTTAATTATTTTTTAAATTATATGCCTGACATTCCAATTGGAAAATGTTTTATCAGCCTGGCTCCACCATATTAATATAGTTTTATAATGTGAAAAAAATTAAATAAAAAAAATTGACTAGATGTTTCAATGTAGCAGAAAGTGCAACTAACCTGACTTGAATATTCTTAAAGGCAGAAGATGAGGCCTGAGAATCAGGTTGAAAAAAGTTAATTTTCTGTCTGACAAATGCTGGTGTCTTGCTGGAGATCTCTGAAGATTCTAGAAAAACAAAAACGTGTTTTTCTGTTATTCAGATGTTTCAGACACACACACACAGACAGACAGACA
>NC_045753.1:19743455-19758241 GCF_008692095.1 Etheostoma spectabile
GACAGACAGACACACACACACACACCCTCTTCTTCTTCATCCTCCCACTCTTCCTCCTGTTGAGCAGCTTCTTCTTCAGGTGAATGGTCACTCAAGTGCCTACTTTCTTCAATATCATGTGTCCTCTCCGGAAGATTAAAGGAGTTCTCTTTATCAGCATCAGGCTCGGCTTCTGTACAACAAGCATCCTGTGGTTCTTGCGTTGACGACTCGGCCACGTCAGGGATCCCAATACGAAGCCGACCGCTCTCACGGCTTTCCATTTCCAGGCTGCTGTGTGCTTTGGACTTGCCATCAGACCATCCTACATTCAAATAACCACACTTAGAACTTCAAAATACCCTGACATGCATGTCAGTTTATTTAGAGCTGGGAAATATAGCAACGGTTCTAACTAGTAATTAACATTCATTACAACATATTTATTACCAACCAGGCATGATGTTCTAAACACTAACAATATTAAGATGATTATCAGTATTGCAAGAATGGCTTAGTTTATGTCTGTCTTTCACTGTATCACACTACAAGGACAATGTGGTATGGCCAATAAAGGAAATATTTGTATTCATACTAGTACTGACATGATTGGTGAATTAGTCAGTTAGTCAGAAATGTAATTGACAATGCCAACCATTTGGAGATCCAGCTTTTCAAATGTAAGGGCCTGCTGCTTCTCTCTTATGACAGCTTTATTGGTAATAAAACTAGTTGTTAGTTGCAGACCTTAAATCCACTGTGAGAGATTTTTATGTTTTGATGTCCTTACCTTCCTCTGTGGCATCTGCCAAATCTCCACCTGCTTCTTTCACAGGCATGATGAGTCTACCCTCAGAGTGCCTAGCCCTTTGACTGATGTGTTCCAAGTCCTGTTCCTGCTGTTCTGACGCCTGCTCACCATCTTCCTCCCATGGCTTCTCATCATGCTTATATTCAGGTTGAGAATCAGCCAAATCGCCAGATTCAGATTGAGAATTGGCTGCAGGATCCTCTTGATCACTTTGATGTTCTGTAAGATCCCCTTCTTCCTCAGACTGAGACTTGGCTGAAACATCCTCTTCAGGCTGCAGATCAACAGCACCTTCTTCTTCTTCAGTTTGACGGTCTGGTGCACCCTCCTCTTCCTCAGACTGAGACCTGGTTGCAACATCCTCCTCACTCTGCAGATCAACAGTCCCTTCTTTGGGTTGACAGTCTGGTATACCCTCCTCTTCCTCAGACTGAGACCTGGTTGCAACATCCTCCTCACTCTGAAGATCAACAGAAATTTCTTTTTCAATTTGGGAGTCCCCTGCACCACCTTCTTCGGTTTGAGAGTCTGGTGCAACGTCCTCTTCCTCAGACTGAGACCTGGCTGTAACATCCTCCTCACTCTGAAGATCAACAGAAATTTCTTTTTCAATTTGGGAGTCCCCTGCACCACCTTCTTCTTCGGTTTGAGAGTCTGGTGCAACGTCCTCTTCCTCAGACTGAGACCTGACTGTAACATCCTCTTCAGGTTGGGAATCAACTCCACAATGTTTCTCTTCAGTTTGAGAGTCACCTGCACCTTCTTCTTCAGTTTGAGAGACTGTTGCAGGCTCTTCTTCCTCAGACTGAGACCTGGTTGCAGCGTCCTCTTCAGTGTGAGAATCAGCTGCACCTTCCTCAATTTCCAGTCTGTTTTCATCTTCCTCAGACACAGCGGCAGCATCTTCAAGATGACCATCAGATGTACTCTTCTCTTTATCCTTTTGAAATTCAGCTGCATCCGCATCTTCCTCGGACTGAGAAATACCTTTTTCAATCTGAGGTTCAGCCCCCTCTTCAGTTGGAAATGCATACATTGACTTCTCTTTCCCCAGCTTGCTCTGCTCTGCCTCCATCTGCTCCTCCTGCTCCATCTGTCTCTGAAGCTGAGACGCCATCACTGTTGGTTTGTCCTGAGTTGCAACAAAGGAAAAGCTGGAGGTCATGGCATCAGGCCGGGCGTAGAGAGCCGTGTCACAGTGGAGGATATTGGCCGTGATATCAGGTCCACCGAGTTTGCTTTGGCCCAAACTGAAGCCCTCAGATAAGGCAGTCTCACTAAGACCCTGTTCCAATTGCACAAAGCTGCTTAATCCTAAGTGACAGGAAGGGAGAGACAACAAAAGAAAACTCATCAGCATGATGACAGAAGGCAGCAATTGCAGATAACTCAATTATTTTCAAACATATTACACTATTTGCTCCTCCCTCCCAAAACGTATCAGCCATATCTGCTCCCTTCCACCTGCTTGCTCGTGTAGCTGAGCTGGGATTTAAAATGTAAATTAAAATAAAATTTAAAATGGGTCAGAATACACCGGAGGGGGACAATTTTAAGATTAAATTGGCCTGATGTTAAAGCAATCAGTCAATTATTCAAATAAAATAAATCAAGTGCAAAAATAAATTGACAAAAACTATTAAGTAAAAACACAATTTTATGACTGCTGTTAAGTCTCAGTGAGAAATAAAACTGTGACATGGGTACTAATAGTGGGCATTTTTTATTCTTTGACAATTTACAGTTAACAGTGCTGCTTGTTTAGCAGCCCATGCTAAAGTGGACTAAAAAATTGGCATGGTTTTATTTCAGTTACCCTAATAGCTGGTTTGATTTGTATTGAGAGATGATTTTATGAAAAGTTCCCATGCCAATATCTAGGTATGGTGAAGGGTATGTGATGCGTGGGGTATTTCATTCCAATTCTGGGGACAGGCAGCTCGCGGATAGTGAGGAGATGTTCGCTGTATGTGACAACAAATGTTGTAGCCTAAAACACACGTTAAATCACTAAAAGCACCTTTAAGGCATTATGATCAATTTCCAAAAGATGAGTTTTGTATTCCTTTTTTTTTTAATTCAACATTAGCATGTGTTCCTATACTTGCACCACTGTAAATTGTTAATAAATGGTTACCTAATAAATAAACTAATAATCAGTTCCCTCATTGACTTGTAATAGATAGGAACACATATGGAACAAAAAGGACTTTTTGGGCCAATTAGGAAGAGAATTTTAATCATAATCACCTTCCATCTGTCTTTTATTTACAGCAGCACAAAATTCTTCCTCTGAGATTTTTCGACGGTTAGAAACTCTTCTCTGCAAGCCCTTTTTTTCAGTCTGAACATCCACCAAGGGGGTTTTTAGACTCAGAGAAGTGGAACTGCAAAGACTGGACAGACCATATAGTGATATTTTCACTTATTAACATTGCAAACAGCGATATAACTTGTTCCATGTAAAATAAAACAGAATGTTGTAATTTTTCACCTTGACAAAGAAAGTGATGAATGGTCACCTATTGATTCTTCCTTTTCCCCAACATCTGTAAGCACAGATATTCATCAGCGAGTCAATAAAACATACAGTTCACTGATCCAGCTCATACGTTTCTACAACAACCATCACCATCCTCCCATTGTTGCAGCAGGAGTATAATGAGAACATTCCAAATCTATTGTCAATTCAAAATCCTTAATTCCAAACCAAGAAAATTCACATTGTTACAGCTGCAAGGAATAGTGCAAAAAACTACAAAAAGACTCCAAAGATAAACAAAAATAAATAAATATAAGTAAAGAGAATAAATACTAAACGGGTGTATCTACACTATTACATATTATTGCTGGTTTAACAGTCCTCTGTGTGTGTGTGTGTGTGTGTGTGTGTGTGTGTGTGTGTGTGTGCGTGCGTGCGTGCGCACGCTGCCCAAATGTATCAATACACAATAAAAAACATCCTTAGAATCTTACAAAACCCGATTAAAACATTTAAGCCTATCTTTAATTTTTTTCCTTCTTTACGTATTTCATTTCACTTATCTTATTTACTGAGATATCTTACTTTTACTATTATTGTCACTTTTTCCACTTTTAATGTCCTCTACCCATTCTTTTCTGTACTGGTATCCATTTATTTAGATACTGAATTGTATATGCTCCTTCTCCAATCCCTTGTTGGACAATTACTCCAATGGACAATTATTCTTATGAAGATCTGGACCTAAAGGGACAAACTGGGATGGGTGGGTGGGTTGAGGCGTGGGGTACCTTTCATGTTGGTTAATTTCTGCATAACACAGCTATATATTGTTTGTACATATTTGGTCCAGTATGTGCTGTAGAAAATGCTACATTGTTTATGGAAAATCAATAAAAATTGTTAAACAAAAAAAAACATTTAAGCCTATCAATACTTTACACTTACCTCCTCCATCTTTAAGACGCTTTTCAAAAGCTGTTACATTAAGGCTCCGACGTGGTCTCTTCCTGCTCAGTGCCTTTTCAGTACTCGATATGTTGCCAATAGTTAAATCAGGCAAGTCCAACCCTGAAAGCTCTAAACTAAAAATCAAGCAAATATTAACCTGTTATACATAACACAACAATTTAGCCAATTGCATACAAAAGGTCTATATTGCTGAAGAGACTGCAATCAAGGGTGGATGTTGTTATGGCTCAGCAATGACATTATAATATGATTCCTCACAACTAACATCAGTGCAATTTATCATACTGTTGGATAGACATCCCAAATGTCAGAAACATAGAATTTCTGTTACACACACAACTCACCTAGTACGCTTCCTTGTGATGCTGGAGGCTGCTGAAGATGGCTGTGGCTCTTCTGACACAGCTTTTTCATGAACCACAGGGGACTTCACCAGCTCTGAATCATGTGACAAATGACATGGTTTAAAGGACAAGAAAACAGCTGCAACATTATGTAGGAGTAAAGACAGGCCCATGCACATACCTGTCCGCAGGATATTCTTGAGTATGTGCCTCGGTGTGTCTCCATCCTCAAACAGCACTGAGGTTGAAGCAGGCAACTTTCTGACGGAGGCAGTCCTCCTTTTAGTAGCGGGCAGGGATTGCCTGGTTATACTCTGGAAAGAAGGTAGATAGGTCAACTTTATGAGATTAATAAGCATGTTAAACATCAGCATTAACTTTGCTCGCCGGACTCACCTCATGTATTTTGTGTCTCAGGCTGCGTCTTAGGATGTCCTGTGGGGTTTGTGCACCAGCCTCTCTCCTGCTCAGTCTGTTGCTACTTCTGGTCGCGCTGCTAGTCGCCGTTTTGGAGGCACTTAAAACCAGACCGCTCATACTTAGTAAAATACTGGTAACGAAGTTATTGAGACTCATTTCTAACTATTATAAATACAAAACTGATGTGGCAAATGTCCCTGTGTCAGTTGTAAACTTGAGACGTTGGTGTATAAATAGTTCTACTCTGTTTAATTCAAGTTAGTTCGGCACAAACGACCAAATTAAAGCTTGCCATGCCAGGATAAATAGTTAGTTAGCTAACGTTGAGTTAACGTTAACGTTACCTTAAATGCTTTTGCTAGTTTTTTTTAGCTAGGTTAAGGCTTGAAACACCAATAGCTTTACTTCGGTAGTTCTTTCCCAGAAAAAAATAATAATAATTGTAATAATAATCAAAGGTCAAGGTGCTGTTGAAGTACCTGCGGGTGATGGGAGCCCTGGGTGTCTCGGTGCTGAGAATGTGTTTCAGCAGGACCCGAGCAGACAAGTCCTCCGTGGGGTCCATTTAGAAACCGAGCCACAGTCAGCTGGTTAGTTGCTGTTAGCTAACAAACGTCTGTCGACGGTAAACAGAAGCGTTAACCGTGTTAAGCTGTTGCTATTGTTTATATCGGGCGAGTCCAGCAAACAAAGCTGCGCTGAGGACAATGTCATTCATTACAAGGTGTCGCTAGTAACATTTGTTGCCCTCGACTGTCTAATGTTGTCTTTCTTTCAACCACGGCTGTGGTTGTTACAACGGATTCATTCCTCCCACTGTCCCGCGTTATTTTTAAGCGGAATATCGCGAGAAGTAGATTTTCTTCTTCTATTTTCGCTAAATGGCGGTTTGCCACCAACCGGAGCGTTGTCGCCGCCAATCGAAGAATCTAGTGAACACGGGGTTCAGTGTTTTGTAGAGAATACACAAAACATATTATAAATTGGCACATTTTGTTATGTGACTTGTGTAAAATGATTGTTTTTAAACCAGTTCCCTTGTCCATTCAGAGTAGCATAATGTCCCTGCAGGATACCTGTATTTCTCACCAGAATTTGTTTTCCATTTGTTACAGCAACGGCACACTCTGCTGGTCACAACAAAGCATTACCCGCTGGTAGAAACAGGCAGGATGGATGGAATGAAGCCAAAATTGTCAAGCAGTAAGAAAACATACTGTGTTCTGATGATCTAAAAGGTTAGTCATCTTAAGGAGAGGGAATTGTTGAAATTGGACATCTCTTAAGAGATGGGGTGTAGGCCTATAATTATAGAATAATCACCATACAGTAAAACCATTATGGGTGAACAAGATATGCATGTCGTGTTACTTAAAAGAAAATGTCAAATGTATACTTAGCTGATAGGTTAAATTTGTTAACAAACCAATGATACAACCTTTGTAACAAAGACTAAAGAACTTTTTTTAACTGTTGACTCGGCTGTCTAAACATATTACAAGTAAACTTATCTCCTTAAAAACTATTTAAAAAATGTATTTAATACAGTTATGGAAAAGGTGAAAAACAGCTCCAACAAGTGGTAATGAGAGCTTTCTCCTAATATGGCCAGTGTTGTTAACAACACATTATCAGTGGTGTTTACCTCTCCTGACCTGCTGCAGTGTTACTGACATGGACTATAATAATTTGATGAACTCAAAGCAGCTGCCGTTCTCAGGCATCGCTGTCCACTGTGGATGTATTCTCCACAGTCCGCAAAACCTTAATATGTGACAGGAAATGACTGGATTTCCCCTAATTTAGGAGCTCATTAGGTCAAATGCTTTACATACACTGTTTACCTTCACATCAACATCACACGATACTTTTATAATACCTTATCCTATAATAATGGTTGCACTATAGCACACTACCAAATACCTATTCTGCTTATGAAACCCTAAGATGGGATTTCTAGTGTGCTTTTAGGCTTTTGTCAAAGCTACTACTAGGCCTGGAAACGCCTTGGGATCCCCCAATCGGAGCTGGTTAATGCGGCTCGGGAAAGGGAAGTTTGGGGTCTCCTGCTGGAGCTGCTCCCCATGTGACCCGACACTGGATAAGCAGACGAAGATTGATGGATGGGTACTACGGACTTAAACTGTGCACAAAAATAACCATGACAGTGAGCCATGATTTAAATAGTTTTAATAATTAACACAGAGTCAAAATTAAATTCATCAGTTGGTGAAACAGGTGGTTGCCTGTTTTATTCAAACAATCATTGATAAGTGAAGGATCCCTTTCCTCCTTCACATTGGAAATGATCTGATTGAAGAGTGCAGCACGCAGTGCAATTCAACCTTCATTCAGTGGCATGGGTTTGTTTTGTATTTGGCAAAAAGTGCAAAAGCTCATCCCACTGATGACAATGTCAGAGACATAGGTGTGAAGACACAGCAGCTTAGAAATCAGGCCCCTCCTTCTTCAGCTTGGAGTAGTCCATGTTAACTTTGAAGAGCTGGAAATCCATGAACAAATGTGGACAATCAGTATGAGGGAGGGAATATGGACTTTGAGGCAAGATAACAGAAATGGCTTACGGTTTAAAACTAACTGAGCAGCCATATAAAGAGGTATATCCAACTGACAGTAAGTGATACACATGCATCAGAAGCGAAGAACTTATTAAGGCAAAATGTACTCTGAGGCTCATACTTTGTACTGTTGTGTGGGCTGCAGGTTGTTCCAGGGCTCGGGGTTGTTCTTGCGATCCCATCTGAGGACATAAAACAAGAAAACTCTTTAATGTGAGTTTATCAGGGTTCATCATTATCATAACCTTAAAAACACACACTAAGGTTTAATAAATAGCCAACCGAGTGCTGAAGGTACTAATTATACTTTCTCAGATGAGATGGAGACTCACGAGACATCAGGGTTTTTCAGAGCCAGACGGCCCAAGTACATCATGCTCATGGTTGCCCCGCCACCGATGAAGATGAAGAGTGGGATGAGCTGGTGGGCAAATAAGAGAAATGAATCGCAGTGCATGTATCAATTATAACTTAATTTGTGAAACTAACCAACAACAATGAATTTATAAGCTACTGGATGTATTCTAAACAAAGGACTTCTTTTCTTTCAATTGAATCATTTCAGATGTAAACGTGAACCAGTTGTCTTTCCAAGTCTAACATAGGATAAGAATACTTTAGTGAATCATATTTCTATCCTGGTAAGGATCTCTTGACCTCTAAGGTTTGTCTATTTTTTCTTGTTGTGGTCTCAACCCCTTGTTTAACACGTGTATTCCACCCCAGCAGCACAATTACACATGTGAGATGCTAGTGCACAGCTTTTGAAATATAACATACGATTTCAATTTTCCTATCTAGGCCTACATCGTGACTTTTCCCTACTGGATCATTTAAACACCGAAAATTTTTATGGAAAGCTTACACTGTTTAGAAGACATTTCTACCCAGTGGTTTATTATTATAGGCGCTGCCGTAAAGCAAACCGTTTCACCCCGTCGTCCTTGGATACATTGTACATTGCTCATGAGTCACGCTGGTATGAGGACCAAATAAGTGTACGTGCTGCAGCGACCCACACATATGGCTGTGGACATGAAGATTTTTGTCTTATAATAGACGAGATTTCGCACTCTATAAACTATTACAATTATGGCGACCTGAATGCCTCATCGGAGCAGGTGGTTTAATCATTAAAGAAAAAAAATAATCCTGTCATGTAGCGGCTTATAAATAGGCTATAGTAGGATACACCTCTAATGTTACAGGTGTAAGGATAACAGCAGGAATAGTGTTGAGAACAGAAGATAACGGCGGATTGTAGCTTGAAATAATTTTCCTTAATTGCCTTTATCGCCACTCTGCGTCTAAACTGTCAAGACATTTCAGCAGTCATAGACATAACGTTATATTAATGTGCCGCATAGGTCTGCTGCAAATACATTTCACAGACGTTGCATTAATTGAGAAAAGCTGCACAAATAAATACGTTCATAATCGCACGTCACATAAATTGAGATTTTGTAGGAAACGGGTGCGCGCATAACCACACCATCGCGTCCGCACTGGCGTCTTCAATGTCACCGGGTCGTCCACGCGTTATAAAGACATAAGAGTTTAGACTCACAGCTGGGTGGCTCTTGAGCTGCTTGGCGACGACCCCCAGCATTTCGGACAATCCACTGACCACAGAGTCCGTTAAAGGGAATATCTATCTGCGAGGTGAAATGCGCACGTCCACTGAGGAGCTCGTGGTTTCCTTCAGTCTGAATCTGAATGTACAGCGAACTGTACGACACCTCCTCTACTGTCCCACAATGCAACGCCAACAGCTGTATGTAGGTAGCCTATAAATGTCTACCATGTGTGACTGTATATCATAAATGGGACAGCAAGTGCAAAAAAAAAAGATGTTAAGATCTTGGAGATACATCAGAAAGGAGCTCGTAAAAAAGAACCTGACTTCAGTTTTCTGGCACCAAATTGCAATCTGATCTATTAGAAAACCATAAGAACTGCTCAGCCACCATTTACAAGTAAGACACGTTAGCTCCATCAAGGCAAACAGGAATCATTTTAAAAGTTGAAGGTTTTCCCCTTTTCCCCCTCTCAAGGAGGGCTTTGCTTTTCCAAAGAACTGAAGAGCACTGTAAAATGTGTTAAAGACTGAAGATGCTGAAGATTAAAGACTGTACCAATCTGACCTGCAAGAGAAGAGAAACTAACTCAATTGACAATTATTTACAATTTCCTTCAACAATTTGTCTATACAATGCCAGTAATTGAACATTTCCAAATCAAATCATCACATTTAAGATTATGAAGGAGCTTGAAAAATGACTCAATGACTCACGAATAACTTTAACTAAATCAGTTATCAAAATAGTTGACTGTTAATTTTGTGTCAACTGACTGTTCCAGGACTATGTGCTGGCATTTTTATGCCAATAAGGTAATTAATGGGATTCATTAACTGTTGAACTTGACCCCGTTTTAAAAGACAACTTAGAAATACACAGACAGCACATCTATTCAGGACAAGAGAAATGAAAAGTTTTTAAAACAGCAGTGAACGTCTGCATGATCCAACAGCACCATAGCAGCATGGGGAATTCATTTAAAATGTAAAGAGTAGGTTAACAGTCCTGTGTCCTGATTCCCAGAGGACTCAAATCAGATTACAGGTACTACACCTCTCTGCAGCCATTGGAAATTCAGATCTGAAAGGTTATGACTTGACTAGTTAAATAAATCACAAAAGACAACATGTTATCAGTCATATATTTATATGGACAGAACCTGAGATAACAGCACACCCCCCAGCATCCACACGATTCATAAAACATTGAAATTGAGGCTTGTTTGGAAAAAGACAAATGTTTCAATGCATCAGTATTTCACCAGGATACTAAAACTAGAAGTCAAACGATGAGAGTAGTTAACTCTCCATCCACACACACACACACACACACACGCACACGCACACGCACAACTTCTGTCAGAGACAATAAACCCAGGACCAACATATGGAAGAAACGTCTTCTCCTCCACATAAAAACCCTCTCCTGGAAGTGCATAAAAATCCACCAGATACAGTATCTCATGTAACACCTGCCTCAATTATGCCGACAGAACAAAACTAAAAGTAACAAGTTTTTTTTTTAGCTTATGTTGCAGGTAATTGAAAAAAAAAAATCATATATATAGAAAATACACATAACTACTCTTAAAGTACAAAAGTGAATATAAAAATAATTGCGACTGAAAAGTAGCAGTTAAATTTGTGCAAACATGTCTACCAGAAATAAAACTATGGGAACAACAACAACTTGTCAGCTTGGCAGAAGAACATCTTCAGAGAAAGGATGACACAGCTACACCACTAAAACTGGTTAGGTAGTCAACTAGGTTGTAAAACCCCAAACTAAACATACCATCAAGCACATCTAGAACATCAAGGAATAACAGGGCTTTTGATCCATTAATACATGCACAAGTTAGGAATGCATGAGCTAAAGCGTTTAGGTATTGAAGCTATCCAAATCCAACTACTGGATAAATCCCTTCAGTCAAAAACTATCAAAATATGATTTCATTTTGTCAGGTTCCCCCTCCCCCCCTTCTCTTTTTAAATCAGGTAAATAAAAAAGTACCCAACTGATCTGTCATGTACAGCAACAGGTGCAAGATTGTTTGGTAAAAAGAATTGCAGATAAATATCTTTGAATACTTAAAAAAAAAACAAGCAAACTTAGCCAACAAGGGGTTTTCTTCCTTGACCCAGACTCCTAACATTTTGGACAGAGATGACACACTGCAGTGAGAGTTTAAAAACCAGTGTGTCACAACTTCTTTGGGGAAACGAAACAAAAAAAAAAGAAGAAAAAAATGAAAACGTGAAGCAAGTCACCAACAAATCACATTTCAGGTAGAATAAGACTTCCTCATCTCTCACACACACACTCGTGTTTGGCCAAAAATATATCTTTGGATTATGAAATGACAGAAATGCCTTGATTTAGAAATATCACAATGGCCAGACACCCAAAACAAGTAGCTCATAAAGCATATTCATTGCATTGTGTATGAGTACAATATTATTATTTTTTTTAACATTACTATGTTTTTAACATATTATTTTAAACCTGTATAGAAAAGAAATGGTCCATTCTGGAAAAACAAAGCAACATCAACGAATCTGTCCCAGACCACTGAAATATTTGCATTCACACAGAAAAAAGATCTGCAGCAGTGATCAGAAAGCGAGGCCCTCCCCGGAGCTTTCTCCCCTGACGGCGGCGGCGGCGGGAGGAGGATCTGGAGGAGCAGCCCAGTTGCCAGAGGACGTCGCCTGGCAGGAGCTTGTCCCCTGGCTCGAGCAACTGCCTGCTGGTGAGACGGCAAGGCTGCGGAACAACAGGTCCATGGAGGGGAGCAGGGGCTTGAGGAGGCTGACGGGGCAGAAGGCTGAGCCCCCATGGGGGGTGAAGTTCACCTTGTTGGGGTCTGGGCACGAGGAGATGAGGGCTGGCTTGGGTTGGCGTGGGGCGCTACAGGATGAGACGAGAGGGGCTATAAGAAACCGACGGCAACACTAATTCTTTAAAGTGGTAGAAATGAGGTTTGTTTACACGGCAGACATTGTTGGTGTGACTGTCACTGTTGTGATAGGCTTCCTTGTCCCTTTCAAATTAACTTTAAAAGTTAAGCCAAGATTAGAAGCCACTAGTCACTAGATCTCCAGTCTTTACTCTTCCTAAGGCGTCCTGCACACTGCCTGCGTGGCGTTTTTTCCTCTCCTTTGCACACCAGAAACATTGACGCGCTGCTGCTGGCCTTGTCTGTACACACGTAGGTTTCCCATTGATAAAATGTCATATGAGGAGAGAGTTGTGGAAATTTACTGCAGTCAAGCTGTAGTATACTTCATGTTAAAAATAAATATATACTAATTTGATAACAGCAAAGACTACATCGGCAGTATTGACAGCAAAACAGGCTACAGAATATTTCGTTCTGTATTGACAGGTGAAATATTTGAAAAACTATTTTTTATTATTATTTTAAATTACATTTATGTCAAAACTGAGACTTTTAAACATCAAAATGTAATTTACTAAAAGAATGTGTCAAAATGACAAACATCTTTTTGTATTCTATTTTGTGCGTCGTGTAAAAAAAAAAAAAAGGAGCCTGTCCTATTTCTTGCATGCACGCGTTTTCGGAGCTGCGTCTGAGACGGACGTGTCACCCAGGCAGTGTGCAAGCTCTAACCTGTTAACATGGAAGCAGAAATAAAAAAATAAAAACCAGACACGCCACGCAGCTGATACGCTCACGCCACGCAGGCAATGTGCAGTAGGCCTAAGACTGAAGAGACATTCCCAGCTATGGTAAAGTAAAATCATAAAAGAGAATACTTAACTGCAACTGTAGCAAGAATTATTGAACACTAATTTCACATGACAATATACAGGTTGAGTAAAAACAATGAAGAGACTTAAAACAGGTAGTACTTTAGGCATTAATGACTTAACAGACTGTCCTAACAGAAAAGGGGGGGGGGGGGGGGGGGGGGGGGGGGGGGGGTGACACCCTACTGAATTTCTTTAGGAAGGTTTTTTTAGTATTTAACATATGAGAATATCTGCACATTGTAGATATCAAGGGCAGATAGATTGTATAAGGAATACCACTGGAAGATTTGCCTCAAGTGACGAAAGTTAACAAGACCCACAATCCCACGCCGCTACACTACCAGCATAACGCACTGGAATTTACGGCTGTCTACTTTCATTGTGGGTAATGTAGGTACCAGGTTTAGACAAGGAAGAGGAATGGTGAAATTTAAAAAAAAAAGTCTGAAAATATTGTAGTACTGCAACGTAAAAAACGGTCCGAGTACTCTTAACAGCCCCTTCAAGCTGGTGACTTCTGTGGGTGGGGTGCCTGTCAATTCTGCTCAAACTGAGAACAAACGTACCTGGTCTCCTCCCAGACTCGGATCTTCTCGCAGCCCTCTGGAGGCTCTCTCTGGAAGCAGCAACTTTTATTGGGCCCTGGGGACGATGACATCAGCAGAGGCAGGGAGAGGTCAGCCTCATTCTGGGGGAGGAACGGAGACAGGAGGCACATCTCTGCACTGTCTATCAAACCTGAAAGTAGCAGGGGAAGAAATACGTCTCAGATCAAAAGGTTCTTAAAAGCAAGACTCCTGAGGACAGTTTTTACAACCAGATCTGAGGCAATCTGTCTACATTACTTAATGAGACACTTAATTACAATTCCTTTACGTTTAGCTCAACTCCTGCGGAGACTAAATCCATTTTAGTATTATTATAATAAACTGGAGTTCCTGAGCACTAAAATGATCAATTTGTCGGCCGTATCAAGGATTTTAGATCTGTTCAAGTAGTAGCTAAAAGGTTTGAGATCGTTTTGAATATAGCCAGACCCATATATCTGCAGGCATTTTCCAAACTATGGGTATTAATATTGGCCGTAAATTTATATTTATGAAATAAAAAACGGACGAACCATCCTTCAAACATTTTGTGAGTGTTGGCGTTGCATAGTTTGTCCACCAGAGGGCACTTTGTTGTTCTTGTTCAAAAGGACTAAGTTTCATTTCTTAAATTTGTATTTATACATTTTCTTTATCAGAACGTTAATATATTTTAAAGTTCCTCTGTTCTGTTTATCAAGTTTATTTTTAAACTGCATTATCATATTTTAGTAAGGAGTAAAATAACTAATGTTAAGGAAATCCCTTTGTTTTGTTACACGTTTCTGTATATTTTTTTTAATTACTGTATATATCTGCTGATATATCAGAATATCGGATCAATGAAATCAAATATTTTGTATCAACATCGGCCTTAAAAATCCTTTAGCGGTCATGCTCTAGTTTTGAATATAAAAATGTATCCATGGTTAAGACATTACTCCCATCAATTTAGAAGCAACTAGAATTACCGCCTTGTTGTGCATCTGCCATCCAGTCAAGTTGCAGGTTACATCCATGACGGTACAAATTCATTTAATATGTAGTGAAGATTTTGAAGGAATTCAATAAGAAAGTATTCCATGTATTTTTTGGCAAAACCTGGATGTCACACACCAATACACACTCACACCCTCTATGCAATCACATCCGTTTCAGGATTAGTGTCACCAATTCAGTATCCGACCAAATGTTAAACATGGTCACAATCTCTCCTTTTATTAGGCGTTTAATAATGTCCCAGTGGACTTTTTTT
>NC_045753.1:19758251-19760197 GCF_008692095.1 Etheostoma spectabile
TTTTTTAGGTCAAATTAGACATTATTCTCTCAAGGTGTTCCTGAGACATTGCGTTCCCGAGAATGGGATGGAAAGACAAGAAATAACAATGCGTTTGGCTCCTGCTGTTGCCGGTGCGGTGGCCTAAAAGGACAAATGACAAATTTGCGCTGTAACAAAACCTTTTACAATTTTAGCAATGTACTACAAAATAATAAAATATTAACAAAAGTATGCAAAAGTCTTCAGATAAAGTATTTTCAGATCTCAACTCCTCTCAGTTGGAGAGACAGTGTGACTGCAGTCAGTGTGTAACAAGATAATGAAAATGTAATCCTTATAGTTTAGCAGTCTAACATACACACCAGCTATATTGAATGTGTTAAATGCTTTGCTTCATAACCAACTATTAGCATATAAAAGCATAACTAAAAAAGGTGCTAACCTTTCATTTTGAACAAATCTTAAATGATGGCTACAGAGGTATAAGCCTGGTTTTAGATCGTTGTATTAGATGAGGGTCACTGATTCACGTCCACATACGGACCAAAGTATGGTGGTGGACTGTATATAGAGAGATGCCAGTACACCTCATGGGCCCTGTCAAGGTGCTCTTGAGCAAGGCACCAAACCCCCAACTGCTCAGGGCAGCCCCCCACTCTGACTCTCCATTAGTGCATGATTAGGTACTGAGCATGTGTGTGTAGTTCAGGCCCGTGTGTAATAACAGAGTGTAAATTGTAATTTTCTTTGGGATGGAGTTTTATATTTGGTAAATTAAAATCAAAGTTCTCTCGCACAATTATTTTGCAGCGGCTCTGTGCAGAGTTTAGCGCCGACCACAACGATTCTGATTGGTTTGAAGAAATGCCATTAAACCAGAGCACGTTTTCCTCCCATGAATGTTGCCTGTGTGATTGAGCGTGCCACACAGCAGCTTACTTTCCCTTTATTTTTCTAGTAATTCTACATTTTAAAATTGATCTAACTTTTTATAGTGTAAATTATGTATTGTCATTTGGCCAAAAACAGAAATTTCCAGGTACATGATTGAAGGCACATGATTTACTCAGACTTCCAATTCAAATCATAAAGCACCTTTCTAAAAAGTGGACAGTCCAAATAAACAGTGTGGACACAAGTCTAAGTTCATTTAGCACATGTAACACTTTGAGTTGATGACACGACGATTACATTCATGCGCAACTTATAGCACCAGGAAATATGGAATCAGTAAATTACACATTATACTAAGAATCTAACCTTGGTGCAGATCCAGAGGTGCGTCTTTAGAGTTGGGTGGGGAGGTGGAGAGGTTGGTGGGAGAGGAGCTAGGTGAGGAGGAGGAAGATGAGGTCAGGGGTGTGGTGGCGGGATCACTCTGCGATCCACTGCTGCAGCTCTGCAGAGGGACTGGAGCCCGGTGACCGTCTGGAACCTCAAGAAGCTGACAAGACAAAACAAGACAACAACTGTGTGTAAATCATGTCAACCACCATAATATCACGGGCAACCTAGTCCGGCTATCCCCAGACCAAGCCAAGTTCAATAGATTTGAGATGGACCTTTGGTCTGGGGAGTCTGCTCTGTATTTTCCCCACACAAGAGGCGTGACCAACAGGCATAGTTCAAAAAACTCTGTACGCAAATGGAGAGTCCTTCAACCAATCAGACCAACGATCAGGGTGACATAAGCGACAGCGGCATAAACGGGTTTGCTGCACACTTCAGTGGCTACGTTGTTAATGTAAACAAGAAGCTGCTTGGTCGCTTCTCTCTTGTCATCCTGTTAACCCCACCAATAGCTTGCCAGGTAGATAAGCCAGTTTGTGACTGGTTACAGAAAAATTGTAAAGTGAAGCAGGAAAATTAAACGTGCCGATTTCCAAACCGAGTTGCAGGGCAAAATCAAATTGCAGGCAGAATGGGCGGGGTTTACTCCGTCGACATGCAACCGTTAAGAAAAA
>NC_045753.1:19760207-19762610 GCF_008692095.1 Etheostoma spectabile
AAAAAAAACTCTTCCTTTTAATTTAGGTAAACAAATACTAAATCTTGTCACTGTGTATGCTGTGTGGAAGATAGGTGACAGTTACCCTGTGCTGAGGATGCGATGGCTGGCAGATGAACATGCCTTCCAGCTCCTGGTTGAGGCCCTCCACGCTGCAGCGCAGTCGAGGGACCAGTGTAGACAGGGGAGTAAGGGGGATGGGAATTGGCTGAGTCTGAGGAGACAAAAACAAGATAAAATGGAATTTAGGCTGCATTACTCTTGAAAGGCAACTTAACAGATCAGTCACTTTTCTCTGGAAAGTTTCTTATTTGCCCTTATTGTAAAAAAAAAAAAAAATAAATAAAAAAAAAAAAGACTTGCTCTTATTGTGTAAGGGAAGAATGAATTCCGAAAACAAAAGCAAATTCTGCACTCTTATGCAGTCCCCAAAGCACATTAATCACGATTGAAATATTAAAGCCATATGTGCTATAGAGATCACTGCGCCTTAAAACCTAATTAAATCCTTCAGGTACAAATCAGGTTTGTAATGTCTATCATTGGTTTGTCACGTCGCCACATTTGGTCTGAAACAACCCCGACCCAGTGGAGTGTGGCTCCACACTAAACAGTGCAGAACAGCTGTGCTGAAATGCAGAACTACGAATTTGGTTCTAAAAAGCAGAAGCGGTGTGATGTAGTGGTCTTCCTGTTGCTTAGTTGTTTGTTTTTTTATTTCCCTTCCTGCGATGAGCGGCACTGTCTAGTTCACTTTGATGAGGTGATCAGTAAAACTTGTCTAGAGTCAGACGGGCTGCATTGATGAAGGAAAATCGTAAAAACTTCTGAGAAGTGTGCACACATATGCATGTATGGAATAAGTAGTGCAGGGCGCTTATGTGTGGTGATGATGCTATGGTACCCGAGTAGTTCCTAGGGTACTGCTCCCCTGGGGATATCCACGCTGGCAGTCTTTGTCATGCCCCCCTGAGACAGCAGGTTTGCTGCGCTGCTGCAGCTGTTGTTTTAGTTTAGTGATCTGCAAGGAACAGAGGTTATTGTCAGTCAATAAGCTTGCGCACACAAAACGCACAGGGGAGGTCCTTTAAACTTACAAATGTCACCCACTTTACAACCACAGTCCCACCTGACGCAAGTTACCATTTTAGTGGTGATAATTGGATTTTGTGGTGGTTCAGATAAGAGATCTGAGTGAAGCTCGTGAAAGTTGTCAAAAAGGGAAGTTGCTTTGCAGATGACATCATTTTGTCTCCTGTTGCTCAACGCTGTCAATGTAATTGAGTCAGGCCTTTTTCAAGAGCTCACCGTCTTACAGTTTAGCAAACCTGGCTTTTGCAAACACACATTGAGCAACACAGGCGAGAGAGTCACCTCTCGCTGATGCTCGGCGCTGCCCCATGATGCCGATCGCTTGTGGCTGCTGCTGCTACCTCTCCTGCTCTGGGATTTATCTGACCAGGAGTCGGGGGTCTGGGGAGGAAGAAAGTAACCATAAGAACTAGTTCTCTTAAAAAAAAAAAATCACACCTGACTAATAACCTAGCAGATAGATAAAATTGTATGTATGTATGTATGTATGTATGTATGTATGTATGTATGTATGTATGTATGTGATCATTAAAATAAAAAGGAAACCGTTACGTATCAGTCACACCGCATTTCAAGACTTCACACATATTTAAGCAAAAGCTGCACACTTCTCATGTTCAAAAGGCTGATCTGCAGCCACATCACACCATCCACACCCACATGCACTTCTCAAAAAGTGAAAGAGCAGAAGAAACTGAAAAACAAAAAAAAGGGGGGGGGGGGGGGGGGAGGATGTGGGCAAGAGGCGAGTGCCTGCAGTGCACACAGAGCATAGAGGATGGGTGCAGCCAAAAACGGCCTCATCAGCTGACTTCAGAGACTGTTCTCATGGCTGTGGTTGTCAGTCTGTAATAGCTATGAAAGCACCGGACACTCCCTCCTTCCTTCCCACCCTCCATCTCATAGGAACTTCCTTCTCTTCTAAAACGACAAACTAATCTTTCAACATGACTCAACCTATTAAGTCATTAATGACGTAAAGAACAAAACTCTAAAAATGTAGAAACAATCTGCAGTAAAGTTATGCATTCAATTCATGTCAGCATCCTTATGTTCACACATTCTTCACATGGAGCCGACCTGGGTGGACTTGTCCTTGCGAGACAGGCTGCTCTGGCTCTCTGGTTCTTTGGGCCAGTGTCCCTGCAGGTACGGCCCGATGATGGCATCTAGAGACATGGTCCGCCTCATGCCAGAGCTCAGCTGGTGCGGTTTGGGCTTGCCAGCTGTCAAAAGGAGAACCGTTTTATTTGACATGCAGCGACAGATTTAATTATCTTGTTGTATCTTAAAGTTGTAAAGTTTTTTTTT
>NC_045753.1:19762620-19770380 GCF_008692095.1 Etheostoma spectabile
TTTTTTTTAAAGATTCACATTTTTAATCACGATTGAAGCTCTACAAATTAAAAATCCATTCATAAATTTCCAAAAAAAATATTTTTTTTCCTTCTTTGTTTTGTAATGCCCTGTATACTATCACATGGAAAAAGTAACAACATTTACATAATGACTTTTTTTTTTTTTAATTAAATTGAGAATTGTTTTTGGATCGAAAATCAATTTTTAATCAAATCTTGAGCAAATATCGAATTGTGACATTTTCTGAATCGTGCACCACTAGTTGGTGGCAGGCTTAGTCTTTGAGTAAGTTGGAGCTCAAGTAATCGGCCCCCAAATCAAAATGTTAAAAACAGGCTGTATTTAAAAAAAGTTACAGCAAGTAATCTTTGACCTACTTTACCACACCATGACCAACATCTAGAGCTTAATGTATTAGTCTTAGCCCAGAACTTGCTTGCTTAGGCTTCTGAAATATGAAGAGTTTTATTTGCCTGACATGTAGAAGAATACAAAGATGTCACCTTTGCCTCTGAGAACTTCTATGGGCATTTTTCACAATTTTATAGACCAAAAAGTAAAATCAATTTATCGACAAGATAACTGCCAAATAGATTGGTAATTAAAAATAGTGTATGGCAGCCATAATTACATTATATGTCATTTAGTGACCCTTTTATCTGAAGCAACTTACAATTGCCATATATTGGAGGTCGCACACATCTGGGGCAACTAGTGTCTTGCTCAGGGACACATTGGTTGATGCATCACATAATCCTATCTATACAGTAATAATTACTAGGTTGTATAGTCCATATTACAACATAGTATTGTTATAATCTTTTGCCAAGTATTCTTTATTATTTAATTCCAACTACATGATAGGCAACCCCATCAACACTTCAATATACCCATAGCTACATTTACATAGAAAAGAATACAATACAACCCTTTAACAATGAATAAAAAGTTGAACACCTTGTTTTGCAAATTGTGTTTCAAATAGAAAGACTGCACTGACCTCCTGGTCGACATGGAAGCTACCAGGGTTCAAAATTAGCACCATCTACTTGCCAAATACTGATAGAAATATGTAAGTGGCTGGTAGATTTCACTCACCTGCCCCCAAAAAAATGGTTATCTATTGAGTGGCTGTAAGATTTAAAAGTTTATCTGGAACCCTGGATGCTCCTACATAAGGTTGCGCAATATGTATGTAACATTTTGTCACAACACCAATAGTCACCCATACAATATCGTCGCAATATTGACAAGAAGGTATTTGGTCAAGAATATCGTGATATTTGATTTTCTCTATATCGCCCAGCCCTACTGCTACATAGGTTTTAAAATCACGGGGCTTTACTAGATGGGTCATCTGTCTCAAACTAACTATGGAGTATAAATATAATACTAATAATATAATACATAATACTATCTATCCCAGTATCCTTTGCACTATTCTTTACATTTAAATATTTTGTATTGAACTCTTCATTGCACTCATGCCTCTATATTGTTTCTTCTAGATATGTTAGATTGTGGGTGGTGTGGTGTGTGTGTGTGTGTGTGGTGTGTGTGTGTGTGTGTGTGTGTGGGTGTGGGGTGTGTGTGTGTGTGTGTGGGGTATATTATATATATTATATATATTTTAGTGTGTTATATTTTTGTTTTGGTTGTTTTTGAATGTGTAAGACATGTGAGTAAAGATGCTCCAAAGAAAATTCTCCTATGTGTGCCTCATACCTGGCAAATAAAGCTGATTCTGAATAGCTGGTGTGAAACCATTTATTTTGAAGGCCCATGATCTAGCTACATTTCTATTATGGCATCATATTTAAGCCTATACACATTCACCGGGGACGGACGGACACAACGGACGGACCGGACACGCGGACGGACACACACACATACACTATATCACAACACACACACACACACACCCACACATACATACACATACATATATATATACATAACTATATATATCTATATATATATATATATATATATATATATATATATATATATATATATACTATATATATAATATATATATTATATATATATATATCTATATATATATATTAAACACACACACACATATATATATACACATATATACTATATATTAACACATATAATACATATATATATACACTAACATACATATATAATACACCTATATACATAAATATATAACACATATATATACAATACATTATATACACATATATACATATACATATATATACACATATATATACATAATATAATAACATATATATACATATACAATATATACATATCACATACATATATATACATATATATATACAACATAATATATAATATACATATATATATACATACATACATATACTATATATACATATATATACATATATATATATACATATACATATATATACACACACATATACAAACAAATATAAACACACACAATATATACACACCACCACACATATATACACACACACATCTATACACACACACACCCAATATATTCACACACACCAAAAACATATAATCACACACACACACACAATATATACACAAACAAACACCATATATACACACACACACACAATACACAAACACACACACACACCCATATATATATATCACATATTAATATATATAGATATATATATATATATATTATATATTATATACTATACATATACACACACACACACACACAACACACTACACACACCCACACACACAAAACACATATATATATCACAACACAAACACACACACACACACACACACCACACACACACACACACACACACACACACACACACACACATATACATATATATATATAAAAAATGCATAGCTGTAGTGTGACAGGTGTTCATACCTGACTTTCCATCTCTCCGGTTTGGTCGAGGCTTGTTAGCCAGCTGATAGGGAACAGTAGCCTTGAGGGGTTGTGGACCCAAAGTAGCTCCTCGGTGATGCCCAACAGCACTTCGGCTAGACATCTTTCCAAAAACCAATCTGGGACTCCTTAGCTTAATGGATGTCCTGCCTGCCGGGGATTTGGGGGCGCTCTGTGGATACCCTGGTCGTGGCTAAGTTACCAGCTGCAACTCTTCCTCCACTGGTGATGAAGACTACTAAAAACCGTTACAAAAGTCAGTCTCGAGGAATATAGATACCATTTCCAAATAAATACAACCACCCCTAACGCTTAGCTCGACGGATTAGATGTTACTGACAGCGTGCGATAAAGTCTTCGGCGGTGATCATACTTTTTTTTCTAGTTGTGTGCGAGTTAGCAGCCTAGCAAGCAAAGTTTCTTTGTGAGGATGTTGAGATATTTCACGCCGTCG
This sequence comes from Etheostoma spectabile, assembly GCF_008692095.1. Lineage (NCBI taxonomy): Eukaryota > Metazoa > Chordata > Actinopteri > Perciformes > Percidae > Etheostoma > Etheostoma spectabile. Next base: position 19,765,971 of record NC_045753.1, read on the forward strand.
TCGAACAAGGAAGCAGCTCCAGTTTCCAAAAATGATTTTAACGTCAACTCTTACGTCTTCTGAAAATACCTGGAAGTATATTTCATTATAGTTTTTCGGGCTGGAGGGTGTTTCAGTGGCCCAGAAAGTTGCGAGTTGGCCACTGCTTTTCTCTCCGCGTTCTTGTCCAAACTCCAAACATCTCCAGCACCACGCTGGTGTGGATTTAATTATATGGGGGGCGGGGACCGGCTCTGTATCTCACTTTTGATTGGTTGGTGGACCCCCGGACTTCAAGTCCATTGGACAATACGCTATCAATCCGTCAAACCTCGGACAATGTAATTTGCTGTCACCGCCCACAATTCATATCTCATAAATAATCTAACTGGCTTCTCAAATTCGTGTTGAAGTACCACATATAAACATTTTAGGTCTGTAAATTAACAGTTACAACTATTTACCGTGACACAGAAAATACATGGATTACTTTTTAAAACGTCATCAGTTTACAATTAGTGTACTTTGATAGTCAATGTGTTCAAAGGTCCATTTAAACTACAAATCTTGACATTTTGGCTTTTTTCAAATGCATGCCATTTAATTTTTGATATTATAATGTAGCCTATTTTTTACTTTTCAAGGTAACCATTGAGTTCCATTATTTTAATGCAGCATGGAAATTAATTATGTTCCATTTTGAGGTACTTACTTGCACTTTACTTGAGTGTTTCCATTTTATGCTACTTAACACGTCTAATCCACTACATCTGGAAGCCAGAATTGTAATTATTACATCATAGCATTTATTTGACATTAGTTACGAGTTACTTTGCAGATTCAGATTAAACAAAACATAAATCAACTAATACATTATAATGTATTATTATGGATTCAGCTACCCAACAGTATATAATAATTGAAATTAGCCACACCTTTACCAGCTTCAACAATAGTGATACTAATAGGGGTTTAACATAAACCCATTACTAAAACTGTGTTATGAGTACTTTTACTTTTGGTGCTTTGAGTATATTTATGCACTAAAGAATGGGTTTGAATGCAGGACTTTTACTTGTAGCAGAGATGTAAGGGGATGCAATATTGATCAATATAGATTGATTTGGAAAGTATGCACTGTGTTACCTCATCCCAATAATGTGATTTGACAAAAGAAAACGCGGACTTGATGTTCACTGTGATGGATTACACAACGAAAGCAAATCTTTTAGGAGTTAGCGCAATAATAGATTTTCCTACCATATATGACAAATGGAAACCATTAGTTACCTAGGAGTAGGAAAATACTCTGTAGCATGGATAGCGCACTGTGATGTAATATATCTAAGTATATGTGATCTGTAATAGATGGGCTGTAATATACAAAACCACTGGTACAGTTTCATCATCTCCTCCCTTCATTCATTAATTTTTAGGCTAATTAGTTCATCATAATATCCTGAGGCCTATTTAAATCACCCCAGCTGGGTGTGTGTGTACCATCTGGGTGGTTTGAGAAGTGGTTTTGGGTGGTGTGTGTGCACTGTGTGTGTGACAGTGTGCATTAAGGCAGATAAATGTCCGGACCATGTGTTAAAGGGAGTGCCAAAGGTTGGACAAGAGAAGCGGGTAGAGATAACATGGCATGCACTTTTTAGGGGCAGATCATAGAGCAGTCTTAACGTTCTCAAACTCCCCTCACCCAAACCGAACTGGCCCTAAATGTGCACTTATTTACACAAGATTTCGGCCCACGCTTAGATAACACACTCGTGTGTCTGGCACACCACAATGGGAGTGGATGTGCTTTATCACAGAAGGGTGAAGTACTGAACCATGTGTCCAGCAGCTTGCTCATCTATCTGGTGCAACTGCACCCAACAATTGATGTCACTTTCACAAAACAGCTAAAGACAAAGACACATAACTAAACCCAACTCTTCCCTAACCTCCGGTATCCATTCGGTTTACAGCCAGGCAGTTAATTGGACAGTATCTCGATCAGGAATGTGTCTCCTACATAATGCATTTTCAACGTTTACCAAAGACCTTTAGCTGCTGTTTGTTTAGCTCTGTGTATTTGTCTGTGTTAATGAATGAATGATCCTAACCTATGACCTCACATTATCTGTTTCAACCCTATATGAGGAGAGACGATGTCGAGCTTCACAAAGTTAAGCTAAAAGAGGAGACATGAAAACAAAAGTGACCTCAGCAGGGGAAGAGAGCGTGTGTTGGGTTTCTTGGACCTACATTGAATAAATTGCTGGGATGCCAGCTATTCATTTAGAGAAATTTTTAATTTGCAATCCCAGTCTGTCGTTTTGTCTGATTGGGTTAGTAATAAATTGACAATTCAGTTTCTGAGTTGCCAAGTGGCAACCTACATAACTTGCACAAAAAAGCATTGTTACTGTCCAATCCAAATCCAAATGTGGATGCAATTAATGAACAATATGTCTAATAACAAAGGTCTACAGCCATGCTAACGGCTCTATGAGGCTGGACTTACACACAGCAGTGCTTTGCTAGCATCATCATGCTAACATGCTCACAACAACAACATCCAGATGTTTTTCATCTTAGTTTAGAGTGTAAGCATGCTAACATTTGCTAATTAAAACTAAACAAGGTACAGCTGTGGCTGATGGAAATGTTATTTGTTATGCTGGTATATGAACATGAATCAAAATCCTGAACAAATTGAAAATGTCAGGGTTGTGCTAGTATAGTATAGCGTAGTATTGGGATCATTAAAGTCAATAGGATACTGGGAACCATATTCGTACAAAATTGAACACCAATACATTTTTTTGATCTGGTAAATTGAAAAGTTTGACCTGCTGGAGAAAGAAAAGTCAAGGAAACATCAAGTTGTAAAGATTTCTCCTCTGGGGACCATACATGTTGTTTTGCAGGTCTTTGTATGGTTAAATCAAAGTGTTGGTCAAACTGAACGGGTCAATGGTGCTATTGCAAAAGTTATGATACATTATCTCGGGAACATGAACGTCTGTACAAAATGACATGGCAATACATCCAATAGTTGTTGAGATGTTTCAATCTGGACAAAAGTGGTAGATGGACAGATTAACCTTGTCATCTCTAGAGCGAAAAAAACAAATATCAAAATACACATCCATTGCATATCAGCATTTAATGTTTCAAAAAAAAGGCAGGTTTATTGCAGTTTTCAATAACACAATGTATCCCAACTCTCAACAACACTGCATGAGATTGCAATTCATATGATGGTAGATTATACAGGTTTCTCACTCAATTAATAAAAATATAAAAGAACAAAAGGATAAAGCCAAAAAAATCTAATGACACACGCAAATATATGTTGCACATTCACTAATTCTCTCCTGCTCAAATTACTCTATCAAGCCAGATTTGTAGAAAAGGACAATGAACACTCATTCTGCATAGTCACAATGCACTTTGCATTTATATGCAATATACTGTATATTATGTCTGTTTTTTATGTTCACATAGTAGTGACTCTGCAAACCTTTGTAGCCTGACAGGTCTTTTCTGTCACACACTAAGATCTGTATCTAACCTGATTGAATGAGGCCTAAACTGTCATAAAGCTGCTTCCGGTAATTTCCAAATAATCTTCATCATTGAACCCTCTGGCCCCTTTAACTGAGCACATTACAAGCCTCTTTTCTTATCTCTCTTATGATAGCGTAATATAATATGGAAAAAACACTGTTTCTGTTCCTTAAAAGGTTATAACTGCTCATCCACCCTGCCTTGCCAGTATTATAAAAAAGGCAGAATAAGACACACTGAGAGACTGATAAGACACAGACAAATGGAAACGTACATACAGGACAACCCCACAGTGAGTTTTGATGAATGTGGCCAGTACAGTCATGAGGGTAATTGAACAAACTCAAGCATCATGACGTAAGAGAGGTCAAACTTAAACCAGTTGTTTGCATTCCAGGAGGCTTAATCATGGAAAGACAATAAAGACAGTGAAACTGCAAGAGGCCGTCAGGCAGTACAACAGCTATTCCTGCATCTTTGTCGGACCGTCCCAGACTGGGAGGCTACTCTTTCACAAATGTGTAAAGGTAAAGGGACCCAGGGCCACAAAAGAGAGCATGAGTCCGACTACCAAAAGTAGTCTTTTTGTATTCATGTTGAATTGTCTCAGACCCAGTTAAGTGGTTGGCAGTGTTTCTTTGGTGCCCCCTAGCTGGGAGAGAGGGCAGGACTGTTCTCTGTACTGATGTTGACCAGGCACTCGCTGGACTTGAGGCTAGCCAGAGACTTGCAGCTCCGAAGGGAGGCCAAGGACCCACACAGGCCCATCATGGAGGGGGTGTAGTCCTTTTCTGGGTGAGGGAGGTGGGGTGAGACAGACATACAAAAGATCAATTTTAGTGTGTGTGTGTGTGTGTGTGTGTGTGTGTG
>NC_045753.1:19770390-19773361 GCF_008692095.1 Etheostoma spectabile
TGTGTGTGTGTGTGTGTGTGTGTGTGTGTGTGTTTACTCACTTGTTATCTTACGAGCATCCAGTGTGTAAGTGTGTAAAAAGTCACCTGTGCACCAGGCTCCTCCATTCGGTTTCCCCTCAGTCCTCTGGGCGTCTGAATCCAGGCTGGTGTCGACTGACAGCAGCTCTGTGCTCGGGAAGCTCCTCCTACAGGTCAACAGAAGGACAAATTAAAGATTAACAATACAGCAGTGAGCTTTCAGGCAGGCATGGAAATTGTGATTTTTTTTTTATTGATTGTAGTAAGGAATTGGCATGTATTACATTTCCAAAATTGATTGTTAAATTAAAAGCAAAATGCAAATATACTGTATTTTTCTGATGTTTTGGTATGTGCTGTTATGGATCTTATAGTTATAGACATTTAAAGTTGTTATCAATTGCAAGTGTTTTCTGTCATTTTTCATGCAGAAATGCCAAACATTTGTTGGTTTAAGCTTCCCAAATGTTAGGATGAAATTGTATTCGTCATGAAATATAGTTAATTGAATATCTTCGGACTTTATCAAAATATACAGTTTCTGTTTTGTAATTGCTGCATTGATAATGTGTTAACAAGCAGTGCAGTGGCCTGATTGGACAAGTAATGGCCTCCTGCCAACACATAGCAGCATAATAGATTCTTTTTTTTTAATTGATCAGTATATTAATTCATATATAGATCAATATAATTAATCAATATAATAACACAATAAAAGTCTATAATTATTCCAGTGGCATAATCTAGGCTCCATATCATGATTAACAAATGTTAGATTAAAAACATGCAAACATACTGTATATGGGCATATGTATATCATTTACATATGTGATATGTGCAACATAATATATTTTCTCATCACTATAAAATATTCTCTCCTAAAGAAAACGCTTATTGCCATGAAGACATAAAAATGTGTCATCTATAACAAGAACCTGCGGAACAGCTTGACGTCCTCTTGGCTGTTGTATGGCTGGAGCGCCGGCCACTGGTTGATCAAAGGGATTGAAATGTTTTTTGCCAGGTGGTTGGAATCACATGGAATTAAGCTAGTCCTGACAAACATGACAATACAACACATTATTAGAAAGCAATCAAACCATCAGCTAAACCAATTAAAATGATTATTATATTCAATGGGTTTGTCTGCATCACTCACAGCTGCTCCTGAAGCTCCAGCACTATGTCCTCCAGTTCCTTCTTCTCCTGTGTGCTGTTGCTCTGTAGCTCTTCCAGTCGAGCCTTCAGCCTCTTGTTCTCAGTTTCTGTGTTCTTCAGCTGGGACTCACGCAGGCGCACAAGCTCCTCCAGGTAACCCTGACAACGCACATCCACACCGACTGAAACCAAAAATCTACCTTTGGATACTCATGTTAGACATAGTCCATCTGAAATGCCCAGTGTATTATAGAAATGATTTTGTAATGTTGTATTTAACGGCGTACCCATTTTTCCTCAACCCTATGCACTAAACACAGAAACACTCAAAGTTGACATGTAATGTTACAAATATTAGACTTACACTTTGTGTTCATAATTTCATCAAAAGCAATACCATTCTTGGTATTTTCAAACACAAAAAGACGGCAGCCCACCTTCTGAGCATTGACGATCTTGAACCTCTGCTCCATCTTGCGACACTTTGTGCTCCAGCTCTCCTCGTCAGTGACCAGGGGGATGTATGGGTGGTCAGGGACGCTGTCGTCGCTTGTGCTGCTGTCGACACTCTGTCGATCATCATCATCACTCAGGTAATCATAGCTACAACAGAAGCAGTCAAATTATTTATTTTCAAGCGCCCCAGTATTGTCATTCCAAGTATTTAAGACATGAGGAGATTTAATTTACTTTGACAAAGCTTTTTCTTTACAGTGGCAGTGAATGTACCTTTGTGTGAATTTCAAGTACGGTGTGTAGTCAATCACGGCAGATGATTTCCCATCCAAGGCCTCCCCTTTCAGACAGAAACTATGGAGGAGAACGCACACAGACATAAAACAAAAAAAAACATGTAAAATCATCAGTTTTATGCGTAAAATATCACAGCACAAAGGTCAAGTCTCCTTACCTAAAGTCTATGGCTCCGAGACCTATTAGCATTCCTGTTAGCACCGTAGCTTCCTCTCTTAACACGATGGCTCCTTCTACATAGAACCTCCTAAAGCACAGAGACCAATGTAAGCAGGTGGGAACATGGTTCTAGTAGGAATAGGGTGAAAACTACTGTGTTGTGTATGTGTGTGGGGCCTCCAACCTGGTCGTTCTGCTATCCCTCAGAGCAGTAGCGATGTATTCAGACAGCCTCTTCTCCATCAGGGCGACTCTCATCCAGGCTCGCCCCTTAAGGAATCGAAAAAGTTTAAGAAATTAAGTTAAATAGGCATAACTTTTTTTTAAATCTTCACACTCCTTACTGTGTAATATAGCATAAACCCATTTATACCATCATATATTTGCATTGCAAAATTGTCCTTTAATTGGGCACTTGCTATTACAATCTTTACAAATAGAATGGGAAAGCTGTATACTTAATTTCAATTTATAAAGATCGACGTGAACTGCCTTCGTTAGAATTTAAGTTCAACAGTGACCTTGCTGGAATTTATGCCAACAAGGACAGGTGTTTCAAATCAGGGCCTGGAAGGCCTTAAACAAAAACATGTCCACATGTCAAGAAACCAACAAGCACAAAACATAGAAGGAAAATACAGGATTAAAGAAAAAAAAGAAAAAAAAAGAATGTCATGTATGTGGGCTAAGCCCAAGCTTCAAGCACCTGAGGTGTCTTTCCACGGGTAGAGTAATTGACGCACTTTTTACCTTTTTTGATCAATGAAAGTCCAAATCATATCTGCAATTAACACCATTGGTTCTATTTATTTCCATGAGCTACAAGTTAATAGTCCAGACAAATTACTGCTTTTATGTATGCTTATGTGGTGTTGCTGTGC
>NC_045753.1:19773375-19774406 GCF_008692095.1 Etheostoma spectabile
GTGTGTGTGTGTGTGTGTGTGTGTGTGTGTGTGTGTGTGTGTGTGTGTGTGTCGCCGTGTGTCGCCGTGTGTCGCCGTGTGGTCAAAAACTGTATGTGCTTCCGGGTTTCACCCACAGGGACCAAAGATTGGTTCCTATTTATACTAAGGGCACTAATTGGCTCTTACATCATGTGTTTTCTGTTTTATCTTTCTAAAACAGATGTTCATTTCCCCCAGTTTTCTATTAGAACTATAACTGTCAGTGCATATAGGACTTGCCTTGGCTCGTGAGGTGCTGATGTTCTCCATGCTCTCTATGCTGGCTATGCAGCTGTTAGGGACTTTAGCACAGGCCAGACGGATATAGTCCCAGTAACTTCTCTGACCATCAAACCAGCTTCCGGAGCCTAGAACGAAAGTGTAACACAAATACTGTTGGAGGCATTTACTTTGTTGATATGCTGAATTTTGGTGTTGACATACAACTGTAGGCCTATTCATTTCAGTTCAGTCTTGGGCCAGCTACAATTTGGGAGGAAACCCACAGTGTTTGACCAAAAATACCTTGCAGCCATTGAAAATAAACAGAATTTCTTTTTTGGTTTGTGCATCTGAATTTGCTGTTAGCCTTTTAGGTATGATATTTGGTTTAAAAATTGAGAACAAATATTATTGCAGAGAGAGTAAATTAAATTATTTTTCTTAATGTTAAATCACTTCAAAATTAGTATGGAAACCTGTACTCTAAAAATGAATTGTCAATAACAGCATTTGAACATCTTCAATATGCTTCTTTGCTTTGATGCCAGAAGCCCTTTATTGTTCAGTGTTTTTTGAGTTTCTTTACCTTGCAGTCTATTACTGAAAAATTCCCCATGCAGTAGGTGATTACCTTTGAAACGGTGGCTGAGAATGTGTTCAAGTATGGCTGCGAAATTGATGAACTCCTCAGAGGAATCGTCTATGGGCTCGGCCGTGTATTTCTCTAACAGTGTCTTTACTGAAAACCTGGAGAGAGAGAGAGAGAGAGAGAGAGAGAGAGAGAGAGA
>NC_045753.1:19774416-19798894 GCF_008692095.1 Etheostoma spectabile
GAGAGAGAGAGAGAGAGAGAGAGAGAGAGAGAAATAGAAGTTTTAAACAAAGAGGCGTTTTGTTGCCAGCAATAAATTCATCATGAGAATATATTAGTCAGGGAACAGATTAATGGATAACTGCTTTCCTTGTTTCAGTTTACTGTAGGAACACTTCATATATCAAACTATAATTACACTTAGAAAAATTAATCACAGACATCCATGTAATGTGATGATGTATAATGAATTTATAGTTAATAATAATTAAACCTGTAAAATGGATGAAATCAAAGGCCACTCAATAGGGACCATCAGTAAAATACATTTATGTTAATGACATATGATTGTTTGTTGATTTTATGGTTTATTTCTGCTCAGTCAGACTGTGGGCTACAGGTCATTTCCGGCTGACTCACCCATTTATTGTCAGTTCTTGTAATGGATTCTTGGGAAGATGTATATGGAGAGCTTTCAGGAAGCTCTGACAACTAAATTGACTTGTAAGTATGCCTGTTCTTGTGATGCACAATAAAGTAGATGTGTGGTATACATTGGGGAAACTAATTCAGCCAAATAACCGTGATAAACAGTTTGAATAGCAACTGTCTACTTTGAATAATTTGGTTAAAAAAAAGAAAGCAGAAATGAATAAAACTGTTGTGGCCCCAATCTTACATATTCACAAATTTGCCATCCTAATGTTATTTCAATCAAAAAATGTCAGTTATGGTGGAAAGTAAGTGGATTTTGGCTGATGAATCAAATCCTGGTCATGATCATCTAATCCTACTGCTAGCCATGCTAACACAAAGTAGGCCTACTGTAGGATGAGCTCAATTCTGCAATTGTATTATTTATTTTTTTACAACCTGTACTGAGCTTGTGTGATGGGCCTCATCCCAATGTAAAAAAGAAACATCTCTTGGATACAGTAGCTATAGTGAAGCTCTTAAGACAAGTCAACAGCAGTTAGCTAACAGCTCAGCTCTGTGAGACTGAAGGCTACTCGGGCCCAGCGATGCTTTGAGCTACATGCTACCGTCTGCATGCTAACAGGTTCACAATGACAATGCTAATATGCAGATGTACCAGGTATCATATTTACCATATTTACCATCTGAGTTCAGTGTGTTAGCTTGCTTAAATTTGCTAATTAGCAATAAACTAAGTACAGCTGAGGCTGAGTACACAGCAACCGACATTGCCATTCCCAGATGGTTATAGCACGGCTAAATATTTAAAAATACCTGGATTCTAGTGTAACAATGTACCTGCATAATTAAAGGGTTTAATGTTAACTGGAGTGATATAATATAGACTATACACCCACAGAGTCTATAAACCCCCATGTTGTTTATTTTAGGCCCCAATATCCTTCTGCTAAAATTGTCCTGGAGACTAAATAATTCAGCAGGTCTATGAACACCTGCCAAATCCTATTTGTTCAGTGACAATGAGATATGCTGTGGGGTGACAGGGGTCTTGTGAACCACACAAATCCTGGTCAACATGACCTCAACAGTAGATGAGAAGATCAATTATGTCTGACTGATATCGTTTGTGTTTTGCTGACTCTGGAATCACAGAGTTTAGCGGCCAAATATAAACAGTTTTTAGTAAAACATTGCATCTTACAGTACACACACTGTCAGTTTGTATAATGCGGGTGTCCGTAAGACAATGCTTTTCCAAAAATAAGCCATTGAGGCAAGTGATTTCACTCCCCATTGTTCCAGAGGCAACAATGTCTCATTCAGCTACCCTGACTATGGCCAGATACTGGACAATAATTGGCTGACTATCCTCTGACCGAACGCTGTCCCCTATCCCCCATGTTTTCACTGTATTACAGACAGCAGGGGCGGTACATGACCTGGATAAGCGTGTCAGTGGCTCAACAGAGGTGCAGTCCTGTTCACCTGTAGGCTACCAGATGTCTGAATGTGTGCGTGTGTGTGTGCGTGTGTATGTGTAGTGTAGTGTTAGTACTCCAGTTACACAACTTGGGCTGACCCTGGCTCTTTAGCTGCTAAATGTTCCACTATGTTCACTAGCTAGTCTGTTTGGTGGTTTGGTAGCATAGAGTCGTCTTTAGAGCTAGTTCGCTGAAAACAGCAGCCTGAGCCTACAACACTAGGCAAAGTTGCAAACAATGAGCTGAAAGAAGCTAAAACTCTTTGTGGATTCCTCATTAAGAGTGACACTTTTCACATAACACATCATTTGATCCATTGTTATTACAGTATAAGAATATTGATGCTGCTAGGTGTATGGTGTTTGCATTTTAAACAGTCTCAACCTCAGACAGCATCTGTGGATCTAACAAAAGTTTGATCTTTCTCAAGGTCTCCTCAGTAAGTTAGAAAATAATAGTTAATAATAGGTACACTGTGTGGTTATAGCGTGCATGCATGTAGGCTTCAGTAGCCCATGTTTAATTATTTAGGCCTACTGTATGTTAAAAATTTAAGGTTTATTTATGTAAGTTTTTTAAGTGTAAAACTTCAACTAAAAGGAGTCACAAAGTCCAAGTCCATGTGCAGTTCTACGCCTCCCTGCCCTGAGTCCCTGGGGTGCCAGCTAGTCCTTGCCCCCGAAAGGTTGTCGTCATAGCAACCATGCCATTAACAAGAAGAAAATGAATCGCAATGACGAAGATGACACTGCTAAACTCGCACAACGAGGCCAGTCTGTGTGTGGATTTTTGGATTCCTAGCCTGTATTTAAAAACTATATGTAATAAAAGGTCATTAATGCACATACAGGCTTCGTGTCGTACAGGCCCACTGTCGGTACAGAGTTCATTAAAAGGACTTGGGGATGACAAAAGCGTGCATGTCAAAATAGGCCCTATGTCTTATGTGCATGTACGCTAGGCTATGGTAAGAATAAAACACCAGGACATTTGTCATTACAAAACAGGCACAATATAACTATGTCCTCATAGCCAATATAGGCTAATGAACAACATTTCGCCTCATATCAGAGCACAGGCACTTCAACAAACTGACCTGCAAACGGTGACGAGGTTTTTTCGCTCCACTGCCACGTTCCGAACCGACACTTTATCCGAGGCATCTCCCATTGCCATCGCTGGCTGCCCACAGCCGGGCTCCATCCGAGAGGAGGCAGCCCTGAAATCAAAGGACCCCTCCCTGTCGGCCACCGGCCCTCCTCATTCACTGCTGGACGCCGGAGAGGATGCTGCCTGCCCGCATCAGAGCCGCTGACAGCCGCCAGCGGTAGCCTACTTTGTCTTACGGCGGAGGATACACAGCTTGAAACATCACCGGAACATGCAGTGTGTTGTTGTTATTATTTGTACTCTCAAGTACAGAGGACGGGGTTACGTCGGTGCTCTCTCTCTCTCTCTCTCTCTCTCTCTCTCTCTCTCTCTCTCTCTCTATCTCTTTCTCTCACTCTTTCTCCGCCTACTTTTTGACTTCATCATGACGTCACTGGATCGGCTCTCATCATGCAGACTGAACATGATGATCAAATAAAAAAAAATTAAAAAAAAAAAAAGACTGAACATAATGATCAAAATAAGTAAATAAATAAAAGACTGAACATGATGATCCGCTCAGTGGTTTAACTGAGATTTTACAGCACTTTCCTGTTTTGCAACATGGCCTTACCAGGTTTATTGTGGATATGAGAACTTCAATATTATGCAAATAAAATATATATTTGTAAGGGGCTAACATCCAATCTACATTGACATTCAGTCTAATAACTAACTGCTAAATATTTACGTGGAATTGATCAAATATAAATAAATAAAAACTTTTAAACCTTACTAATTTATGCCTTATTGTATTATTATTCCAACCCACATAGCTTTATTTTATGTTAACATCACAAAGTTTCCAATGATACTAAATATGTCAGGCTGAATTTTGGGGATATATTTCAGTTCCAATGAAATGCTGCAGCCATTAAAACATGGATCATTTTTGTTAAACATCATAAAGATTCAATAAAGAGTTGAAACAAGGTGATAGAAGACACACAATACTGCCAGACAGTGTGGCGTTAGATGCCACCTTTACTACTTAAAAGGGAAATAAATGGAAGGTGTATGTTATGTTAAGGAGTTTATTATACATATTATATTATATTTGCAGTAGGCCTATGCTTTTATATAATGTAAAAATGTCTTAACATATACTGTAAATATGTTTTTAATTCCATATTTATCATATGTAAATATGAGATAATAGGTGTTGTATGATCATATGTTGGGAATACAAAACGCCCTGTATTGCATAATAAAGTGCTGAGACTTTCCGTATATTTCCCTATTTTTATTTCTCATGATGTCTGTCCATATATTTCAAAACACTCTTTAAGGGACAAGGAGCTTTTATTATATAAATTCACCTTAGCATTGCTGTTATTTAAAGTTTAATCGGTGAGTTTTCAGTCACGTGAAAATTGGTTTACATCACAATGAGGGTGATCATATCACCTCCAGCACCACCACAGTCATCAAGCTGGATCGTTTCCTCCTTCTGTAATTTCCGACCATCCTCACCTTCACTCCCCTCCCCCCTATTTTTCCTCATCTGGAGCCAACTGAACAGATTCAACTGTAAAGTGTCATCAAATGGTGACACTTTGGTCCCCAACCTTTTCCTCCTTAATGAACTGACAGCTGGTTTCCACCATTCGTTGCCGGGTGGGGGCTGGTTTTTTTGTTTGTCCCTGTGGAGGAGCAATCACTCATGCATATCTGTGCCTGGTGCTCCGTATGTTTGGATGTTTTCTGTTTTGATATCAGAGATGTTAAATGTCTAACTGTAGTCTGTAATCTAAACTGAGAATCAGTGGTGATATGCAGAGACAACACCTCATGGTTTTGTTTCCCTGAACAGAAAATCTAAAAATTTAAAAGGTGATTTAGTTTTATTGCGTGAAATATGATGGTTTATGGGCTCAAACTTTGGACAACCTCATTTCTGATGAGTTTAGATTGGTGATTTAAAAAAAGGATAGATCTCCACCCTGGCCTGGGAACGCCTCAGGATCCCCCCCCACACCACGGTTCTTAAAAAAACAAATTGGTTGGTAAGGGCAGATTTTATTTGTTGAGCTAGGGACAAGAGACAAAGTTGCAATGAAACCTACTGTTATATATAAGAAGTTATGTCAGTGTCTGTTTGGCCACTGCAACTCTTGGTGTCGTACAGAAGCCCATGGCTCGGAGCGCAGCCTATGTTCATAATATTTATCAACATAACTAAATCTAATTCCATTCAGCATCACAATAATGCACTTTATGTGTTTTAAATACCCAGATAAACAAAGATAAGCAAGGCAAGCTATGTTCTAAAATTATTGTGCATTATTTTAATTTCTTACATTGACTTCATGTGTGTTATTATGGGTGTAAAAGGGCCAATACTACACTACCCTACTTCTCCCTGTGTGTTTATAGGGTATTTATGGTCTGAAAGTCAAAAACAGTGCACACAGACATGCAACCTATTGCTTGATAATTTGTTCCATTTCATTTGACTTCTCATGTAGCATAAAAAATAGTAAAGACACGTTAACTTGTAATGTTTTCATTTTCGCAACAGGGGGCAGAGCAGGGCAGAGCTTTATAACTTAAAGGGACAGGTCATTGCTCTAGAGACCATGTGTTTGGGGACTCACAAGAGATAGATGAGAAAGAAAGAAAAAAAGAAAGAAAGAAAGTTCAATTTGCAGAAGCAGAGGCAAAGAGCAAATCTCATGGATTATACAAAACAAATAGGTGCGTCATGGTGTTTTCCAGTGGTTATATCAGCTAGAAGTCATCTCCTTCCCAATTCTGCTGAGCTCACATCCTTCCCGGCTCATGGATATCATGACTCTAATGATACTCATTTTCTACAGACTGTCATATTAAACCAGCCACTTCTGGTCTCCAAAAGGAAATTAAATTGATGGATCTGATATCGCTGGCAGAAGCCAAGACCATTGTGAACTCTTTGATGAATGACTCCATTCTTAATTTAGCCTTATTCTAGTATTATTATGGTTGCTATGATACTAAGTGATCGCTGCTTGACAGGTGAATGTAATTTTGCATTGGGGAATCAGTTTTTGCAGTTTAAATGAGGGGATCTTTTTTTATTCTACTAGTGTCCCAGTACCACCAGTATTTTGTAGATGTGTGCGCTGACTTAGGTTTGCCCTGAAATAACAAAGCTTTTTTAGACATAGAGCTTAGAAGTAGTAAGTAAATCAACTCCATTCAGTTTAGTTCAGCTTAATTTAATTCACTTTATTTAAACTCCCAAGGCCTACTCTCAAAGCATTGATTAAATTATCAGTTATCCTACACTGTACAAATCTCTCTGAACACCTAAACAATCCTAAAGTATTTACAGGTACATTTTCCGTTCTGGTAACATTGTGAATACTGGTGGCTTGTGCTGCAGGTTTTGGCACTCATGCTCAAGGTCTACAAACAGCTCAAGAGCCTCTTGCTCCGAGTAGAGGCCTGGGGGGTGAGTGTGAAATTCTGGAAGGTGTTGTGAGGGCGATCGTGGCAGAGGTTACACAGAGGAATGGGTTGGGGGTTGGCCTGCGAGGGGCAAAAGGTTTGTGAATCAGCCCTTAGGGTCCTGTCAGAATGATGAATAGGGCTGTGTAGACAACATGGACAACAACAACACAGGAGACACGCAGAGAGACCTTACCTGTCTAGACATGCTGTCTGGACATTACTGACTGTTAATATTCAAATGTTGACAGTAAGCTCGGCAAAGTAACTACTGGAGTAATGCTTCGTCCATCATAAATGCATGGCTGATATGTGTGGAGGTCAACATTTAGTGAGCAGACATCTGGTTTCAAATTGATTGAAAGCTTATAAATACGTATGTTCAATTCATGTACACTGACAGAAATGAAATAGATCCACAAGCAATCCATCAGTTATGTATGACCATAGTTAATCCTGATTTGGTATGTTATAATGAGTAAAGGCCTCCAGTGTCATTTTGTAAAAGAAAATATGTTTGTGTTCCCTCATATTCCCCCATTAAATCATCCAGAGAACCACACAACCATTGTTAACTAAACAATCTCCCAGACAAGCTATGCTCAGAAGCTATTCTGGCATTTTTGATCATATCACAAGATATTTCTCAGCAAACAGCTGTCATGGATCTGGAGAGATTAATTTATTTAAACACTTTAAGGACTCCTTGTCTATGTTGGCTTAAAAAGTGAGATTGAAAGTTTTTCTTTAACCTTGGAAAAAGTCGACAAAACTCAAGTAAATCCTTGAAATGTCTAGTTTGGGAGGTACTCAGGTCTTTCACATCAACATAGAGGCTTGTGAAGATGACCACTCTAGTCAGGTAAAGTCAGAATAATTCCTCCCTGTCATCTCCCTTAGTCTGCCTTGAGGCTAATACCTAACTTATGACCATCTGTCAATATATCAAAACAATCACAAGATGGTCTCCAGCTCTTTCAGAGATAAGCAGCTGTCTGGATCTTCTGCTTCAGGGGTTTGTGCTGGAGATGCTCCATTCCTTTTGGTGTTATGATTTCTCATGCTGGCTCTGGCATGCCTGGCAAAAACTCCAGACTCCGCCCCCCCGGGATTTCGCACAGCCATCTCCTGCAGTGTGCCGGAGGTCTCGGTATCACCGGGCACGTATCCGGGCAGGCTGGTTTGCAGGTGGAGGGAGCCATGGCAAGGCTGCCTGACTCCTGAACCTCCACTGGGAGCTCCACCTGAACCCACCGCACCTCCAGTGAAGGAAAGAGCTCTGGGATTGGCAGCAGACAAGCTGACGCTGTGGGTGGTAGTGTGTGACATCATGCCGCCGTAGTAACAGCTGCCCCCCCCGCCGCTGCTGGTCATCCTGGCTTTCTGTTTGAGGTCCAGCACAAGGCTGCGTCTTAACCACGCCTTCTTTACCTCTGCCTGCACCTGAGAACAGGAGGAGGGACACAAACAGTTGTTTTTGTTTGTTTTTTAATTATCAGAGAGTACATCTGAGTTCAAACTTCAAATCTAAATGATGGCTTTATTACCTCTCCATTGCAGAAACAGTAGATACATGCCACAAAAAAGCCCTGTAAAGATGACATTGAGTTTTTCTTAAAAACAAGTAGGCCTACACCACATTTATGTCAATGTATTACATCTAAATGCTAAACAAGTAACTACTCTTTTACCTAAAAGACTAATCAAAACAATACTTTGATATTTTACACAATACGCTTACTTGCTTTCTTGCCGAGAGTGAGATGAGAAGATTGATACCTTGTAAGGTAAAAATAAAGCTACAGCCAGCAGACTGTTAGCGTAGCTATAGCATTTAGACTGGGAACAGAAGGAAACAGCTAGCCAGGCTCTTTCCAAAGTTATTGAAACACTGTCTACTCTAAAGCTCACTTTCTAATATATTATATCTCATTCGTTTCATATGTAAAAGAAAAGAAGTGTAAAAATGACACATTGCTGTACAGTATTGATGCTAAGCTAAGCTAAGCTGCTGGCTGTAGCTTCATATTTATGGTACCGATATGAGAGCGGTATTAACCTTCTGATCTAACTCTCGGCAAGAAAGCAAATGCATTTTTTCCCAAAATGTTAAACCATTGCTTTAAGTGTTTGAAATATATTATGATTACACATATTTGTTGAAATATGTCATAACGATCAGTTCTGGGATTTTCTCAAAACTTGAAAGTGAAAATCGATTCAAATGTGTTAAGGAAAATGTAGCTACTTAAATTAGCAGTTGTCTACAACCCAGAAACAATTTGAGTGTATTTTGCGCTTTTTATTGTAATTTTAACTTTCATTAACGTTTCATAAAAGTTAATGATACTAGTATTTTCATTTAACCCTTAGATCACATTATTCCTTGCAGAGTTTATGAATGAGTCTTCTGACCTGGGATGAATTGAAGAACATCTCATAATGCATTTGCACCTGCCACAGCAGCCCGGTGACTTCAGTGTAAGGAAGAGCCATGAACACCATGTAGTGAACTCCAAACAAGGGCATGAGGACTAATGTGGACTTGAGCAGCTTCCTGCAGATAAAGCACGTAAACATTTATGTAGTGAACTAACGTTTGGAAAAACTCTCTTGTTAAGGGATGGTAGCCTTTGAAAGATTTTCAAGGGAATTTTATGATAATAGGAAAATAAATATTACCGATATTGCTGCCGAGGGTCCAATTTACCAGTGTTTGTTTCCCACAGTTTAGAGGCTAGTACACGTATTATGTTGACAAAGAGGAGGAAATTCACCTGCAGGGGCAGAGGTGTACAGTAAGTCCAGGATTATAGTCAACCTAAGTGTCAAATACCCTTTAAGAGTATTAAAATGTAATTTTTGGTTACAACAATGGCTGCCAGAATGGGAACTTGAAAGATCCACTTCAGGTTTCCAGCACTGATGTCCCAACATCTGAAAACAGAGACTGAAGAGTTAAAGTGAGCATTTGTGATACAGGTGTTGTGTAAATATTAGACGGAGAAACACAGCTCATGACTCACTGTGTGTCCGCCAGCGACGCTCGAACACTGACCCAAATAGACACAAACACTGCTGGAACACCTGAGATGAGTGGGGGAGAAAAGTTGGGAAGTTTGTTTAATAGCTCTATTTGTGACAGCATAGTATCGAGTCTGATGCAACATACCCCAGCCGATGATGGTGAGGGCCCATAGGTAGTTCTTGTCAGAGAGGAAGGCCATGAAGATGAGGCTGTGTAGGTACAGCCCCTCCACCAGGATCCAGTAATGATTGGTCGCCAGGAAATAAAAGAAGAGGGTAACAGCAACTTTACAGCCGGCCTGAGCACACAAAGCAGCACATGGAGGAAACATTCAAACAGGAGGACGTCAAATCATGTCAGATAGGCTACCAGCTCTCTGTAAAAATATGATTATATATAAGGGTTGTTAAATATGAGAGTTAGATGAGAACGTTGATACAACTCTCATGTCTGAGCCATAAAAATGAACCTTCAGCCGGTTAGCTAAGCTTAGCATAAAGAGTGGAAAAAGAGGGAAACAGCTAGCCTGGCTCTGTCCAAACAAAACAAAATGCACCTTCCAGTATCTAAAGCTCAGCAATTACCATGTTGTATTGTGTTTGTTTACAAAAACCGAAGTGTGAAAAGGGCAATTTGCCTTTTACAGTGTAGGTCACAACCAGCAGAAACTCTAGGAAGTAACTGCTTCCTGTCGTCTTCACACTTCTGTGTAGCAACAGGCCGTGTTAATTAAACCTTTATCTTTGTTACTTTTGGACAGAGCCAGACTAGCTGTTTCTCTCTCTTTTTAGTCTTTATGCTAAGCTAAGCTCACAGCTTGCTGACTCCTGCTTAATAAGTAGCCTATTTGAGAGTGGTATCAACACATCATACTGTGTATCATCTCTCAAACTTATTAGACTACTGTTGGGTTTTAAAAAGTTAAAACAATGCTTATGTTCTGAAAACAATGTGCTTTATGTACCCTGCAGCTAGATCTAATCAACTGACTAGCCTTAATCAACATTTGACTGACTCACACCATCCCAAGCTTCTAAAGTGTTGTGTTAATTAGGTCATGTCCGGCATTTAACATATAGAAAGAAAACTTTTGTCCCTCAGCAGGAAGTAAACTTTTGGCTCCAGCTTGATATCATCTCCTGCTGTGTTGAGACTAGATTAGAACAAATGATGGTCTTTGATCTGTGTCCGGGAGAAACCCCAAATGTGCATGCCAGAGGTGTGACCATCGCATCTGAGGCTATGAAGAAAGCCAATGAGATGCACCCAACACATCACCGTGCCAACGACGGGCCAATGGGAATAGAATCTCCCCAGGTGCATGGAATATAATTCTGAAATTTACAATGTTTCAGGGCTGATTGATGTGACTCCTGAAAAGGAAGCATGTCTCTCAGCCCACTGACAGCTGCAGTGTAACATTGATTTTTTGTCATGTCATTTTCATCCTTCTGTTTAATTAATTTTTTTTGTTTAATCTTCAATTGGACCAAGCCTCTCCTTCCTCATAAAATCCAAAGAACATGTCTTAATTTTCTAACACTGCTTAACATACAAGAGCATGCGCTGTTATTGCATCCGAATGTCGACAGCACTTACTGTTCTGACGGAATACCGTGATGTTAAAACACTATGAAAAAATAAAATAACACTATGCATAAATGGTAATAAATACTTTAAAAAAAACATTGTTTACCATATGACGCTTCGGTGCAGTGAACTCAGGCTCAGCCTCTATGTCTTCAGATACAGAGTAGAGCACGGCGTCCTTTACAAAAATGCTGACTGCTCGACATATGAAGGAGGTGAAGAGGTGAACGTGGATGTAATTGCGTGTACAGTGGAGACGCCTGAAAGGTTATGGACAAATTTCAGTTGCGATAAAGATAATTGACTATGAATACTAATGCTTTTGAGGTGGATATGTAGTTTGTGGGTTTTTTTAGTTTCTCACTTAAAATAGCAAAGGATGGAGACCGCCACCAACAGCGATGCTAGAGAAATGGAGTAGCCAACAGTGTAGATGAGATGTAGTCTCTCAAACACCTTCTGAAACAAGACAAAAACATACTTAGATTGTACAGATGCAAAAGACTCGGGTCACCACAAAAAAACACCAGGACAGCACAGGGAAACTGAACGTATAGTTTAAACAGCAGTATTCTGCAAACACCAACTGAACATATCTTACATGGCATAATCTATTTACACATCAAATCAAACAAACATGCACATACCACTTCTTGGCTCCTGTGGTTGGAGGTCAAATAGGTAGTGCATTCACTGTAGTTAGCCCAAGTGCGGTTGATACTGGGCACCTGATCCCAGTTCCCTGATGCGTCACACTGGCGGTAGGCTCGCCCTGGGTTACAGAAGTGCAGGAGACACAGGCACAACATTAGCACAACAGGCTGTGAGACAATAGTGTCATTTGTAATTCACATACCCGTGTTTGTATTTAAACAAAGCCTCCATTAGGCTACACACTTAGAGCACCGATCAGGACAAAGCCTCTGCGTGATTTCTGCACGTTAGTGTGTCTTGAGCTCTACTACCTCTGTGGTTGAAGTCGTAGATGTACTCTGGACACAGCACTGACACCAGCTGACTTGCCCTGCTCCGTGGCCAGCAGATGATCCCGTCCCACTCAGGGATACAGTCACCTTCTACACAAATAATGGGAAACCGCTGTTAGCTATTTGAAGCTTTAGTTTGACCTTTTCTAATACAACAATGTAAAAATACTACAAGTCTGCATTTAAATGTGTACTTATGTAAACATAAGCAGCAAAATATACAAAAAAAAGTATCAACAGTCAAAGTACTTATTATGCACATTGACCTCTTTCAAAGGGTCATATTATCATATCATACATGAGGCTGGATTTTTACTAACACATCGTTTAAGCAGCATTTCAGTGTTATTACTAGTCAAGGTGTAGCTACATTTAACCAATTTAGATTATGTTGGGTAGTTTAATCTGTAATAATGCATCATGTCTCATCATAACATATGTTTTGGATGACAACTTTATTCTAAAATGTAACAAGGAGCTGTCAGTTACATGTAGTGCAGTAAAAGTTAAAATATTTCTGCCTGATATGTAGTAGAAGTGAAGTGTAAAGTAGCATTAAATGGAATTACTCCTGTAAAGTACCTCAAAATTGTACTTAAGTACAGTACTTGAGTAAATATACTGTATGGCAGCCCGCTCACTCTGACATCTCTCCATTAGTGCATGTATAGGACCTGAGCATGTGTGTGTGTGTGTGTGTGTAGTTCAGGCCTGTGTGTGATTACTAACAAAGTGTGGA
The DNA here is from genome assembly GCF_008692095.1 of Etheostoma spectabile. NCBI lineage: Eukaryota > Metazoa > Chordata > Actinopteri > Perciformes > Percidae > Etheostoma > Etheostoma spectabile. The sequence continues at coordinate 19,787,238 of NC_045753.1, forward strand.
CGCAGAGTGTAAATTGTAATTTCCCCACTGGGGATTAATAAACAAATTAAAATTAAAAAAATATATAGTTATACCTCTGAATCCAACATTAACATAACTAGCAATTAAAATCAGTTTAAATAATTGTGAACCTGCATCACAAGTTTGATGGTTTCCTATAATATATACTGTATGATCCCGATCTTTTATTAATATTATAATATTGTGTGTGATATCTGTGGACAGGAGTGTCAGTGTGAATCTACTGTTCACTGTGCCTCTCTTCTACCTACCTCGTGTTAAGGCTGGGACCCCATCTTATATAATTCCTCTTCAAACAGATCAGTGCAGAGCCTTAGAGAGCTGTCTTTCTCTAGCACTCTGGATCAGTGAAGCCATTCATCATCAGATTCTTTGTCATGTAAATGAAAAAAATGCCCCGCTACTGTCCGCCCCAAAATTCAAATCATCGTTGAAATACTGCTCAGCAGGATATTGGATGGGTGTTATATCTGATCCTAAATAAATAATGGATGTAAAAGATACGGTTTCTAATTGTATATTTTGGACATGGACTTCCTGACCTCTCATGTTTGTTGTTGCCTGGACTGTAGGACCAGCCCTCCAACCCCAAACTCTCTTCCCTCCGTGACTGAGTGATGAAGTTCCACCATTGGTCTGGAGTGTAATGACGTCTCTATTCTCTATTGCTCTCTATTCAGACACAAATGTGTTCAACCTATATAATTTAGAATAAAACAATCACAAACAACCGTGACACGAGGCTATTTCTAAATAAATATAGTGGACTAGCTGGTTTTGATATTTCCTTATGTAAAAATCGGGGGAATTGGAACTCCAGGAGAACAGCAGCTGGAGGGGCAGGACAATCAAAGAGTTGGCAAGCAGGGGATGCATAGTCCATAAAATAGTGGGTCTTCTATGTTGATTAAAATAGATTATCAGCAAATAAACGATCAGCATAACAGCACAGTTGCTAACATGGGCGCTGAAAGGAAGCGCAACAGCGCTTCAGTGTCGGTTAAGGCTAAACTGCTCAAATAACAAAAAGGAGCAGGCCTCACATTGTGAAGAAATTAGACATTATCTTTAAGATAGAAACATCTGGAAGTAGGGCAAGGAAACAATACCAGTGGAATTTAAGTTTCACTCTGAAACCAAATGTTGTTTGTAGAGTGGCAACAGCAATGACAAAAGAAGAGTCTTTACATAACCTCATACTGAGTGGAGTTTAGAAAGAATGAAGATTTCATAAATGCATTTGTCAGACATCAGTCAGTATCAGTTACCATCCTGTCTTTGGTTCTATATACTAAGTTTGAAACCTAGTCTTCATATACTAAAACTGGATATTACCTTCTCTAATAAGGAGAGATATTGAATATTTTGAAATGGGAAAAAAACTCTTTGACTAAGTTAACGTATTGAACATATTCCCAATGTTGACTTATGGTTTAAACGTGATTTAATTTGATTTGATTAAACTCATGAACCTAGTTCTATAAAAACCCTGCAGTTTCTACTTAGTTTATTGTACACTTTTAGGGGTAAGCTAAGATTTTCCTTGCGCTTCAATGTTTTGACACATGCTGGGATCAAACTTCTGACCTTCTGATGACAAGATAACTAAGCAAAACTGAGCCCTGGCTTGTCCCTATGTTTAATGAATAAAATGATCGAAAGCAGCAAACAAACCTTTAACCAGGGGCATTTGTGCCTGGATGTTTCTCTCACACTTGGCGTGAGCACCAATCACAACATTGATCTGCTCGTCTCGTGAGATGACATCATCAGAGTCTATCTACAGAAGGTGGATAAGAGAGAGATAAAATATTGTTATGACAAGCATGCAAGACATGCAATATAATGTTAAACAAGCTAGTTCCTTTATTGTATGTGGCATGAAATACACAGTAAATTTATTTAAAACTGCAAAACTGCTACTTGAAACAAATCCATACCTATTTACTAGGTCATAGCATGATCCTCTAAGGAAGACCTTATTTACCCAGCCCAAATTGGCCATTGATATTTCTGATTGGGTTGCTTAGTATTTGCTTAAGAGCAACTTCAGCTCATCTGAGCATCAACCATTCTTGCAGTTTTATATCTTTAAAGATACCCAAAGACTTTGAAAGTTTCCTAATACATATCTCTCTGAAGTGTCTTTCCAGCTAGGACGATCTGTCGACCGCAAACCCTTTCAAAGATCTGATGTGCTGCCTCCAGGTGTTGTGAAATAGTTGTGTTAAGGTGTGGTATGTCATGATCCCTCGCCAACCCCTTTTTTTTTCCAGCAGCGGGGCTACCGCTGGCCACATGGGGGTCTTGTCTTCAGGACACAAGCAGCTTTGTGTTCCTGGGTACATTTCGCAACAGAACAGCAAAACTAGCAACTAGAGAACTCACATGAGAATTATTTGGCCGACAGAAGAGGACAGCGGGAGACATAATTAGGCAGGAAGATACAAAGAAAGAGAAACAAACAACACAAGTTGGTAAAGAAGTAGTAAAAATAGGCCTTTTTTTTGTACTTACTTAAGTTTTTTCAATTCAATTCAATTTATAGTATCAATTCACTTAAGTAAGATTTCAAATGTGGGAGTTTATGTTGTATTTTTACATTGTTGTACTTGTACTTTTACTTAAGTAAAGGATCTGAGTCCTTCTTTCAACACTGCTTTGTCTTACGGAAAAAAAGAAAAGTTCTCACTCTTGTTAAACAGACCGAAACGCAACTGGAACCGTTTATGCCGATGAATATGTGATAAATAACATTCTTGGCATACGCCATTAAAATAAATCTCCAATGGGCGAACAGTGGTTCCAGTATTGTAGCACTCAGAATGTTGAACAGCTATCATTCCCTGCAGTGATTTATTTTGGGAGAGGACTTTAAGCAAAGGTCATTATAGACACAGTTAGATATTTAAGTTTTATGTCAAAGCATCTGTCTCAACAAAACCTTCTAATAATTCAATACATGCAAGTCAATAAGGAGAAGTCATTCACTTTTCTTTGCGCACGAGGATTTTCTGCTGACAGGCTGGGAGTGTTAGCAAAAACAACCAGGCTTTTACATCTCATAATGAGGGATCCAAGCCCGAGTGGGCATGGGAACCGCAGTAGCAAAGCAGGGCTGTGGAATCACAAGGATCTTTTTTCCCCCCAAGATTTTTCTTCTTTGCCTAAAACTCCCAGGTGCCATTTTCAGGACGGGTCGAGAACCCTGCAAGGACCTCATGTTCAAAAACTGACAGACTTCCACCACTAGGTGGCGCCATAGCAGAAAAAACCTGTGTTTGGCCCAAAAATTCCCAAACTGTACCTCACACATTTCAAAAACCCACATTTTTAACTGGATCCAACCAAATCTCTAGACACAGGCCACGCCTATTTCCGCCTAGACTTTTATGCATGATTTATCGTGATTTATCAAAAAAACACTTTTAAACTCCTCCTAGACTGTGCGATTGATCTGCACGAAACTTGGCACGTAGCATTTCCAGATCAACCTGACAAAGAGTTACTGAAATAATTTTCTTAGGCTAAAAATTGTGCATAATAGGCACAAAACAAATTTTTGTAGCTAACTAGAAAACACCAACTTTGTCAACGCAAAAAGTTAGATTCTTGTTTGCCATGACCCTCTGAAGGTCCCCCACACATTTTACGAAAATTTGGCCACTACCATGTAGTACTGATTGGTCAAAGTGGGCGTGGCTTGTGGAACCCACGTTTGAATTCACCCCTTACACCAATTTGAAAAACTTTTACAGGGGTCATGGACCTCACCTACCAAAAATTTCACATGTTGACCACTAGGTGGCGCTATACTGTGTTTTCGCCTTTTACTCCCACATCACACATCGCTCATTAAAAAACCTTACATCCATGTGTTCCTTGAATTAGGCTGAATCGGATGATATAGGCCACGTCTGCTTAAATGTTTTTTCGCAATGCGCAAAACCAACTTTTTCAAACTTCTCCTAGGTTGTGCAACCGATCTACACAAAACCTAGTACGTAGCATCTCCAGATGGCCCTGACAAAATTTTTTTCAAAAGAACTTGCTACGTTAAAGCAAAGTAGCTCCTAGTTCCCCAGCTAACAATTTTTGGTTCCCAGAATTGGGAACGTATGTTTTTTTAGAATCAAGAATCAAGAACTTTATTTGCCATTTGTGTTTTCACACATAGGAACTCTTGTGCAGTAGTTACTCAGAGTCAAGTTGAGTTTAAAAAGACACACAAAGCATTTACATTATAAATAAATAAAATTTCACAAAACTAGTAAAAAGTACCAATAAAAATAAATAAATTGCATTCCTAAATTGCAAAAAATATAAATGCATATTGCCCTTGGCCCCTAAAGACAACCCCTTATAAAGATATTAAAGTGCACGGTTATTATTAAAAAATAAGTAAATAAATAAGATGCACAGGTGTATTGCACAGATATGTTACGTTACACACAGCAAAATATTTCATTTTGTTTTGGCCAAAAGTCTCACTGCAGCTGGAAAGAAGCTCTTATAAAATCGTGTTGTCTTTGTGATGATGCTGTCCGCTCGCTTGTGCCTAAGATTATATGTACAGTTTTTGTGTACGAGCAGGGGTTGAGCTGGATGTGATGTGTCCCTAATGATTCTCTCTGCTCTTCTCTGGCAGCGCTTTGTGTAGATTGTGTCCATGGAGGGGAGTTCTGTTCTAATAATCCTCTCTGCAGTCTTTACGACTCTTTGCAGAGCCTTCCTCTCTGTCTGGTTGGTGTTTCCGTACCAAACAGTGATGCCCGTGGTGAGGATGCTCTCTATCAGTCCTTTGTAGACGAGGGTGAGGGTTGCTAGTTGGCTACCAAACACATAATTATATCATATCTCGGCCAGCAAAAGACTTATTATTATTGTTCATGGTCCCACTGCAATGCTCTTTGGCAAATTTGGCAAAGATCGGCCATTAGGGAGCGCTATAATCAATGTATATTTGTTTTGGCCAATAACTCAATTTATTTAGACGGAACATTTGTGATTGCAATATCTCTGCCACAGTAAATACTATCAACATGAAACTTGTGATGCTTGTTCGGCGTTCCGCTCTGTGGCTCTGTACCAAATTTGGCAAAGATCGGCTGTTAGGGGCGCTGTAGCTAACGCAGACCATTTTCGGCCCTTCTACTCAATCAATGTTAATGGGATATTTGCAACGGCAACGACTCACACCTCTCGATATTTCCTGACGTTTGCCTCCCCTCCGTTAAGGATTGGGTCCCTCCTTAGCTTTAGCTCTCCGGGTCGTCTGGGTCGACTCGGGTCAGGGGCAACTGGAATCGGGAGGCTTAGACCCTGTCATTACTGCTTGCAGTTCGTTGAATTTGCTCTCTCAGTCCTTTGCCTCATTGAAAGTGATTTTCGGGCTGAATAAGCAAGAGGCTGTAAGTCTGCCTGAGTTCGACACTCAGATAGGAGAAGAGATTGGGCTCAGAAGTGACGGTGGTGAGCTGCAAGGAGGTCATGCTTCAGTGGATGAAAGGTTAAAGAGTTCAAAGTGGTCAAAAAGGGCAAAGCGGTTAGAGCAGATGGAGGTCTTGTGAGGTGAAGCAGACGATTTGGGATGGGGTGTGCGTGTTGCCTTTACAATCTCTTGCTTTTTTCAAAGCAATTTTCCTTTTTGGACTTAAGCAAATTCGCAAAATATCCTATGATTTATTAGCTCTTGTGTTGTTAATAATTGGTTATTTTGATGCTGTTCTTTTAGTGTAGGATTTGTGCTACACAGAACCCAATCAAAGTAATTCCATATCACTAAATTTGTTAAAAAGAGAATAACCAGTCATTTATCTATGATCAGTCTTGCTGGTGAATGGCTGGCACATTTCCCTGGCCCACAAGATAAATCTATGTCCAAAATTCAAAGTCAAAAGTCAGAGTCACAGATACATTCAATTCTCTATGTTTGGCCCAAAGTGCAGCAGTGTGGGAGTATTATTTTGACTCAGTATCATGTTATAGTGTAAGATATGATGCTACTGTGTGAAAAGTTTAAATTTAAAAAGCATCCATTGATAAGTTGATACAATGGCCTTAGAGACTGAAAATTGATTTACCGCTGTGTTTATTTGATTTGCGCTGACAATTTCCCATAAACAAGATTCTTTATCATCATTCCAATCAAATAAGATTCACTAGAACTTATGATTGCACAAATTATAAAATGTAAAAACACAAATTGTTGTAATGTGTTGCTAATATTAGTATATCTTAAGAGACTACAAGTAAAAGCAGGAACAGCCTCAGAGAAAACCTACAACATTTTTTAGATAAAACAATTTATGAAAGTGTTAACCCATTCAATCAATTAAGTAATCAGTAACTCAATTGCTCAAAAGTAGAGTACACTTACCAGTGCAGTCACTATTATGACACAGTGTAAAAGAGCCAGGGCACCAGTTCCCTGTGTAGACAACATAACTTCTTTTTAACTGTCAATTCAAACAAGATGTTCAATTAACAGCAGATAATTTTATCCTCCTCGGGTAGCATTTAGGGAACTCATATCCCAAAGACAAGGACTTCTTCTCTGGTGTCCCATCAGTTCTCCTTGTGTTTTATTTCCATCGGTTAATAGGAACAACTTCCATTTAGGATTTTCTTGAGCTGTTAAAAAGTGTCTCCTCTCTCCAGACTTCTCCTTGAGGCTCAGTAGACATCACTAATCAGGTTTGAGGGATCATGTAGAGGTCGGTGAGAAGACAACAAGAGGGGACCACTGTGGACGAAATCTCCTACTTTTACCTTGTCTATCAGAGATGGGTTGGCTTTGATTGGCTGTGGCTTCCATTTCACTTAACTGTTTGTGCTCCTCTGCTGTGGTCATCGTCTCTGCCATCCTGTTTGCGTATCTGCTTGCTGTGTTTTTCACTTGTCTCCTTCCAGACAAAGTAGTCTCAGCTTTTACCATCCAATTACACATATATTGTTCACATGTATATTTTTCTGAAAGTCAGTTTATACAGTATTTTCAGTTTTTTAATCCTCAACAAGAGAATGGATCCCAGGACTATTATTACTATGTCCCATCATCAAAAATAGAAGCCGTACGATTTAGACAATATGTGTCCCATGCCAAAAGACCTTTTTTTCCCCAGTTCCCACATTGGGACTCTTTAAGGGACACTGACATAGAACAGACTCACACTGTCTATTTTGACTTGTTTGCTACTGTTTTTGGGATCAGTTGTTGAACATGTGTGCTGATATTCTGCAGTGGTTCCTAATCCCAACCAGAACCAACCAGGGGTCCAAGATTTTTGAAACTATAGGGCGGATGTGTATGAGCATAAATACACATTGTTAAAAAAATAACAAGTTTATCAACAGAAAATACCAGGTTAAAATCAAACTAATGACATACCTGAAAGGGCTTATAAGACAAATTCACACTGATGTGATCACATACACTTATATTAATTAGCTGCCTATAAATTACTATTATAACATTACATTGATTAATTAATTAACAAAATTGACATTAATTATAACATTGACAAAACGTACAATTTAAGAATAATGTTCATTTGCGGGCTTTTATTTTGAAGGGCCCATTTCTGACGTCGCAACCAGGAAGTACCGGTTTCACAACAAGGAGAGCAGCAGCTGCGTGTTCTCCTGACCTGACAGAGCTGTATGCTACGTTTGAAAGCTCTCATTCATTTATCGATATGCAAATTACTGTTTTTTTAACTTAAAGGACTCACCTGCAGACGGAGGCTCACAGTTTGGCTGTTGGAACCGGTCTTTGCTCCACATGTACAGCAGGTTACTGTACCACTAACGTTACATAAATTAACACCCTGGTTGTGTGTTTGTGTGTGTGTGCGCGCGCGTGAAGGGCATGGCGGGGGCGGCGGTGCTGAAGGCTCTCTGGACCCTGCGCCCCCGGACACTGGCCGTGACCTCAGGCAGGTTCCCAGCCCCGGTAGAGGGCTTCCTTCCACCGGCTTCACGCGTGTTGTACCCCCCCTGGAGGAGCTCTCCTGTCAGGACGCTGCAGCTGTGCTCCGCCTCATGTGCCGGGCACAACAAGTGGTCAAAGGTCAAACATATTAAGGGACCTAAAGATGAAGCCAGGGGCAGGATGTTCATGAAGTTTGGTATGATGATAAAGATAGCCGTGAAAGGTGAGAAAGGCAAAAAAAAAGAAGCGATTTTCAGTTACAGTTGGAGTGTGTTTCTTGGCAGCGGAAGTTAATTCAAATGTTTATTTCATCTGCAGAAGGTGGATCCAACCCAGACACGAATATAAACCTGGCTCACATACTGGAGCAGTGCCGAAGCAAGAACATGCCTAAAGCATCAGTAGAGGCTGCAATCAAGAGTGCGGTAGGATGACACACACTGCCACATACTGGGGTGGGAATTACCATGATACAATATTAATTAATTTATTAATTGGAGATTGCTTATCTTTTATTAAGCCCCTTGAGGGTTTTTCACCAGCTGTCCATCACATCTTTTTTGTGAAACATTTAATACTGTCTTAATGATTTTGTTGTGAAAATAAAATAAATCAAATCAAAATCAAATCAAATGTGATTTAAAAAATATTGCAATATTCTGCGATATATTGCAATTCATTACCTTTTTCACCAAACGTTTCCTTATTTACAATTATGTCCCCAAAAGGAAACTTTGTCAACATCACAAAATAGGTCTATAGATTTCCCTTTGACTTCACCAGTACATAACGTAATAAGAATGGTATAGCGCTGGTGTAATATGCTGCAAGACAAACTCATTCATGTCTTTCTCTTGGTTCCACAGGAAAAGGCTAAACCAGCGTCCCAGCACATGTTTGAAGCCCGGGGGCCCGGTGGGTGTCTGCTGCTCATTGAGGTCCTGACTGACAACAACTCCCGCAGCCACCAGGAAATCAAACGCCTGCTTAACAAGAACGGGTCAGGACCATCTTCCCATGATCTTACTCTGCTGTGACTGTATGGCTGAAACACTCAAACAGATATTTCATGCGCTTTCACCACACCACTGATGGTTAATCCATTGTGTTAACCGGATCTGTTCGGCACTGAAGAGTAACAGGAGTATTGTACACAGATCAGATATACAGGACAATGTAAGGGAAGAATGCAGTAACTACACACAATGCATGGATACCATGATGTACTGATGATGATGGCAGTAGCCACTAGATGTCCCTGTCTAAACACATTTGGCTTGGCTAAGAAGCTGCTGGCACAGATGCAAACAATTTATGAAAAATAGCAAAACGGACCGCTAAGATGGCAGTAGCTCAGTCCGTAGGGAGTTGGGTTGGGAACCGCAGGGTCACTGGTTCAAGTCCCCGTATGGACCAAAAGTACAGAGTGGGGATGGTGGCTGGAGAGATGCCACTTCACCTCCTGGGCACTGCCAGGTGTTGTTGAGCAAGGCACCGTACACCCCACCCGCTCAGGGCGTGGTTCGGCTGGCAGCCCACTCACCTGCAACCTCTCCATTAGTGAGTGGTGTGTGTGTGTGTGTGTGTGTGTGTGTGTGTGTGTGTTGTGTGTGGTTTGTGGTGTTGTGGTGTGTTGGTGTGTAGTGTGTTGTGAACTACCAAATGGGACACAGAGTGTAAATTGTAATTTCCCCATAGGGGATCAATAAACAAATTAAAATTAAAATTAAGATACAGTAAACATGAAGAAAATCTAATACATTAAAATCCCTTACAGTTGAATATTTGAATATGTTGTCTCACAGAAGTGTAATTCTGTACTCACCCACAGAGGGATGCTGTCAGAAGGAGCCCGTCACAACTTCAACAGGAGGGGGGTGGTGGTGGTGCCGGGCCAGAACATTTCGACGGAGAGAGCTCTGGAGCTGGCCATCGAGGCGGGAGCCGAAGATGTCCAAGAGACCGAGGATGAGGAGGAGCAGCCCCTGCTGCAGGTCAGACATGAAGAGCATGTTGTCTGAGGAGAGCAGTACAGACGTATCAGGAATCCTGTCCCTACTGTAGATGACCAATAAATCCTTTCAGGCGTTTATTAAAAATAAAATACATCATTTTAAATTGTATACAGTATCTATCTTGGGTTTTGGACTGTTGATTGGACCAAACAACCAATGTAATCATAGCCTTAGATTTTAGGAAAACTATTATGGATTTCACTATTTTTTTTTACATTATATGGACTTAACAATTAATGGAGAACAGCTTTAATGACAATAAAAATAATAATAAGTTGCTGTTTAACTAATGGTTTGATCTGCTTCTCTCTCCTCAGTTCATATGTGACATGACGGACGTGAGAAAGGTGCGTGGCTCGTTGGAGGAGCTGGGAATGCAGATTACGTCCGCTGGGTTGGAGTTTGTTCCCCGCACCCTCACGTCTCTGGACCAGGACCAGCTGGGTGCTGCTTCAACGCTAATAGAGGCCCTCAACGACTGTCCAGACGTAGTTCGTATCTGGGACAACATCCAGGCTGACGGCTGAGCATGCCTCCTGGACACTTGATGGACACTGAATATCTCACATGTGGAATATTTAACACAGAGGAAGGATACATGTACTGCCTTTCAAAATACCTCATACTGCTTAATATTATCATTATGAAAATATGAGTGTATTGACCATTTGTATGCTTTTTGTGTGGGACTTGGAAGCAAAATGAAATTGTGGTCAAATATCTTCAAGTCGTTTTTTTTATCTATACAAACATGCTTCTTTAGAATTAAATAACTTCCACATCTTCATTACTTTTATTGGTTGATGCTGAACAGTTTGTGAAAAGAAAAGTATTAATAAGACGTCCTGTATTATTGGCTAATCATTAATCGGGTCCTAGAGAAATGAAAACGTTCTATCAAAGTGAAATTTCACTTTTATTAGTTGAGGAAGGAAACATTGCTTATGTATCAACAATAATCACTTTAAAAATACTCTGAATGATAATTTGTTCAATTACCTCTTTAAAAGTATTCAAATTACATCCACTTTTTTTTCTTCTCTCCTCTCTTCCTTGCCTCTGGCCTAGTGCTTGCTCTTGGTGGGGACTGTTGGGTTTCTGTAAATAACATCCCAGAGTACGGTCTAGACCTCATTTATGAAAAGCGCAAAGAGATAACTGTTGTTGTGATTTATCGCTATGTAAATAAAATTGAATTGAATTGAATATAGTTAAGGGGTGAGGAATCGCAGCGTCCGCCTAACCCGGCACACTTGCTTCTCGTCACAGTTGTCAGATTTATCTATCATATAATCAATAATATAATAAAACTAGAGAGAGGCAGGGCAGTACAGCCCGATCAGGCTCCTCTCTTTACCCTGTGTCTCTTAGTTATGCTGTAGTAGTTTTAGACTGCCGGGGGACTTCCTTTGACACACTGAGCTCCTCTCTCCTCTATCTTTCCATTTGTGTGCATCCATGTCCCAGAAATGCTTGTTACTAACCTAGCTCTGGGGAGTCATTCCCCGGAGTCCTTGTGTTCTTTTTCGCCCAGCATGTTTTCTTGGATCAGGGAGGCTCCAAAATCATGGTAGCAGCTGTCGCCATGGTCCCGCTACACGTCCTGCGATGCCATGTCACATCCTGCTACGCTCTGCGGTGCCCTGCTACGTCCTGCTGCGCCTTGAAATGCCGCACAGTGCCCTGCT
>NC_045753.1:19798904-19799810 GCF_008692095.1 Etheostoma spectabile
CTACTACAAACTAATATTTTTTGTGACTGTTATTGCCACTCTTCATTCTAACCCCAACCAGTTGTCAGACCGCCTACCAAGAGCCTGGGTCTGTCCCAGGTTTCTTCCTTAAAGGGAGTTTTTCCTCGCCACTGTTGCTCTGGAGGGAACTACTAGAACTGTTGGGTCCTTGTAAATTATGGAGCGTGGTCTAGACCTACTCTTTCTGTAAAGTGTCTCGAGACAACTCTTGTCATGAATTGATACTAAAAATAAAACTGAATCAACAAAATCATGTATATATGTATCTAAATTTGAGATTTAAGGTGAACACATAGATACATGTTCCCTGTTTTACTGATGAATGTGAAAACACCCTTCTAGTGTCTGGACATACATCACTCTGCCCAGTGAAACTGCACATAAAACATTTTTTAAACAATTAAAAGAAAAAAAAAAAAATATATATATATATATATATATAGACTTCCAGGCAGGAAGTGCGTACATGGAACGCCATAACCAGGTAGCTGTCATAGTGTACAGGAACATCTGCCACGAGTATGGGCTGGAAGTCCCAAGGTCAAAATGGAAGACACCTCCTAAGGTAGTCAAGAATGACCGAGCTAAGGTCCTGTGGGACTTCAAGATCCAGACTGACAAACCGGTGGCTAACCAACCAGACATCGTGTTGATCGACACACAGCAGAAGAAGGCAGTAGTGATAGATGTGGCAATCCCAAGCGACATCAACATCAAGAAGGAGGAACACGAGAAGCTTGAGAAATACCAAGGGCTGAAAGAGGAGATAAAAAAGATGTGGAAAGTAAAAGCAACAGTGGTGCCAGTGGTAATTGGAGCACTGGGGGGCTGTGACCCCCAAACTGGGAGAGTGGCTCCAGCAGATTCCAGGTAAAACATCCGAGG
>NC_045753.1:19799820-19799920 GCF_008692095.1 Etheostoma spectabile
GAAGAGTGCAGTCCTAGGAACAGCTAAGGTACTGCGCAGAAACCTCAAACTCCCAGGCCTCTGGTAGAGGACCCAAGCTTGAGGATGACACATACCACCC
>NC_045753.1:19799939-19801341 GCF_008692095.1 Etheostoma spectabile
TTTTTTTTTATATATATATATATATATATATATATATATATATTTATTTTATTTTTTATTTTTTTATTTTAAACAAAAAAGAATGTAGATGGCTGAAGGTTACAGCTGAAGGACATTTTGAGCCAATGTCATAACAGGTCATTACCCCCTGATATTAATGTAGTGTCAACAACATTGCAGTCGATAAGATCCCACATTAACAGTATGCACATAACACACGTAACATATTGAGCGGGCACACTATGCCTTTAGACGGCAGATTTACTTTTTTAAACTTGTCACGTGTGTCACCTTCTGCACTATATTTTAGACCTACACCGCCAAACTGAACTACACACAAGACCGCTGAAATGGTCATTGGATGTTACCAGGGAAGTCCGGTGGAATAACTCTAAGCCCATTTGCTCTGTTTATCAATGTTGTCATTGATTTTCCTGTCAGTTCCTCTCAGCGAGAGCGTGGCATTGATTGGTTTCCTGTGTTGGCAAATGTTGGTGGCAACATGCAAGCTGCAGGCCAGTCCCTGCCCTATACCATAGTGGAGGGTTCAACATCGACATCTGAATGAAAGAAGTACATTTGTTTTACCTAAATATGAACCATGAAAGAGGAGGCTGAAGGTTTTTGAAAACACTTGTCCAAAAAGTGTCCTGAAGGATGGATATTTGAGTCATGGCTGTCTAGTTGTCCAAGACCAAGAAGGAGCCGACATTCAGGTTTTTGAATCAGGTATGTTGTGTTTATTTACTTTTAGAGAAACTTGGCTTGGTTGAAAATTTGACCAACGAGTGAGAGCAGAGAGATTTTTCTACCTTGCAACTGCTGCCTTCCCAATGCAGTACTGAGACTATCCAGTATTTGGGAGCAGAGTATTTTTGGGAGGGGCACAGCTAGATGGGCATTCTGGGAAATCAGAGCAGAGAGGAATATGTTGGGGAGGGGGGTACAGAATATTAAACGTCATTAAGGAGTTCCCTTTTTTTGCATTCAATTTTCCAAGGCTTATTTAGAATAGAAAATAAGGAGGCAAATCTTATTTACGTATATAAAGTTAAAGGAATCCACAGTATAAGTCCAATATGCCAAGAAAACTAGGAGTACAGTAATATGAGTAGAGTACAGTAATATCGTTAACAGTGTTATTAAATACTATAATTGTATTACTATTAGTAGTAGGCCAAAAGTCTTTCAAGAAAGGACCTCTTTGGCCCAAATATAAATAAAAATGTGATCACCTGTCAGCCAGCAGAGCTCTATGTCTGACTCCGACCTTATGAAGAGTGGGGGACCAGCCAGCAAGGGCCCCGAATGTCGCTCACCTCCAACTCCCAGAATGGACCTGCTCAGCCCCTCCAAGGTGAAGGACCGCTCTCAGAACGTCACAGAGAAGGTCACGCAGGTA
>NC_045753.1:19801351-19805678 GCF_008692095.1 Etheostoma spectabile
GGGGGGGCGAGAACCTTGCATGGGCCGAGAGCCAGGGAGTCCCATTTAAGAGCTTTAAATGAATGAATATTGGCCATTCACCACCGAATTTCAAATGCCACACGATGCATTCACTGCTTGCCAGAGTCTGTCAGTCTGTCATTAAAGAGCTCACATTTGTTATGTTTTGAGGCTTCCAGAAAGTTGCCATGATGGAAGACTGCCGTCAATTTCACCCACTAATGGGAAATCTGTAGATGTTTTTGGTGGCTGGGTGTTTTCCTTCTGGGTGTGAAAAGCAAAGTTGCATTGAGCCACAGTTCAATTCAGACCTACTGTTGTTACTGCTGGAGCCCTGGGGCTCGGCATTCCGCATCACTGCCTCTGTGGGATGGTTGTGATGGATATGAAACAACTGCAAGTGTTTGCAACAACCTGTGACATTGCTAAATGGGGTCACTTGTTGATTCCTGTCTGTCTGTCTGGCCGTATCTATGTATATACATATATATATTATATATGTATAGATAGATATATAGATACATATATATAACTATTCAGCTATCTGTCTGGTAGATAGATCTATCTGCAAGGTCAGTGAGATTCGTCAGGGCTGCTAATGTTAATGAACTTAGTTATGTGATTGTGATGCCTAACGCGTCACTAAAACCCTCCAGCTCACCAGCATGCTCAGTCTGCTCTTGCACGGTTGATTACAGCACACTGTTGCTTTGGCTTTTTAACTATCTGGAAATAATTGTGCTATCTGGATGTAATCTTTGCTCTCGACTCCGTTGGGAATCACCATTGACAGGATGGTCCAGGATTTGTTGGACCTACAAGGTGGCAAAACCAGAGCATGCAGCCTCCAGCAAGAATTTGGTCAAAATATTCCGACTTCTAGAAAGGTCTGTTGGTTAGTATGAGTTCAGATAGTGTACTTGTTTTCTCTTAAAAGATTATTATTGCTTTGTGTCAAAGTGAGAAGAGTTGCAGTTTTATGTTTGGTTAATGTAATACTGTTTATTTGTCTTCTGGGAGAGGATTTCCCTATAGAGGATGCATAATTAAAGGAAGATTAAAAGCCAGTGTTCATAAGTGAGAATCACTGCATACTAATGCATTCTTTATGCTTAGGTACTTTCTTTGGAGTCTGATGTACTGCCCGAATACAAGCTCCAGGTGCCAGAGACAACATGGTGGATCTTGCTTCATTACAGCCCCTTCAAGGCGTTTTGGGACTGGATTATTCTCATCCTGGTCCTCTACACAGCTGTTTTCACTCCTTTATCAGCTACCTTCCTCCTGGATGAACACGGGGATTTACGGCAAAGGAGTTGTGGCTACACATGTAGCCCTCTAAATGTGGCAGACCTTATGGTGGATGTGTTGTTTATTGTGGATATAGTCATCAACCTTCGCACAACGTACGTGGATCAAAACGACGAGGTGGTCACACAGGCGAGCCGGATAGCCAAGCACTACGTCAAAGGCTGGTTCCCGATTGATCTGTTTGCAGCGATTCCTTTTGACCTTCTCATTTTCAGATCTGGCTCTGACGAGGTAAGAACTTTGCCTCTCTGCACATCATATTAAATGACATTTTTCAGAAGAACCCGAGTTAACATTGTTTGTATTGTTTCTAAAATAACTTTGGAGGACTTCCTTAGATACAAGTGTACTGTCCTCAAGTGTCTAAACTTCTTGTATGAGTTCTCCAAAGTTACTGTAAATTGAACAGCCATTTCCCTGCCTAACATCCTCTCTCTTGTCGTTGATGGACACCAAAGATGGCAACCTTAACCAGCCTGCTGAAAACCGCTCGGCTGTTGCGACTGGTCCGTGTGGCAAGAAAGCTGGACCGGTATTCTGAATACGGGGCTGCTGTCCTGTTCTTGCTCATGTGCACCTTTGTGCTCATCGCCCACTGGCTCGCCTGCATTTGGTACGCTATTGGCTTTGTGGAGAGGCCGTACACAGAGACTGGCTGGCTAGACAACCTGGCCGAACAAGTGGGCAAGTTATACAACGACAGTGACTCCACATCCGGTCCATCAGTCAAAGACAAGTACGTCACCGCTCTTTACTTCACCTTGAGCAGTTTGACGAGCGTAGGGTTCGGTAACGTCTCTCCAAACACCAACTCAGAGAAGATCTTCTCCATCTGCGTCATGGTCATTGGCTGTGAGTTAAATAACACTGTTAGGGACTGTACGGAAATTATTGGGGTAGGCAGGCGGGTATAAGCCTTGTTTCACTTTCACAAATGTTTGCACAGTCCCTTAAAATCCAGAATATGAAATGGTGTCATAACCCCTTTTGCATATTTAACAAATATTACAATTAGAATGCCATAATCACAAGGGCCTTATGATAATCTATGTGCTTGTTGCTTCTTCTGTCTCAGCCCTCATGTATGCCAGCATATTTGGGAATGTGTCAGCCATCATCCAGCGGTTGTACAATGGCACAACACGCTACCACACCCAGATGCTGCGAGTCAAAGAGTTCATCCGATTCCACCAAATCCCAGGTTGCCTTCGCCAAAGGCTGGAAGAGTACTTCCAGCATGCCTGGTCCTACACAAATGGCATTGACATGAATGCAGTAAGTAAAAAGTAAAAAGTGACAGGACTATACCTGCTGTCAAGGTTGTTGAATCCATTCGCTGACAAGTTGATGGTCTTGTCTTCTCATGTTCAGGTTCTGAAGGGATTTCCAGAGTCTTTACAGGCAGACATCTGTTTGCACTTGAACAGATCTCTGCTACAGAACTTTAAGGCTTTTCATGGTGGCAGTCAAGCCTGTCTGCGCGCCTTGGGTATGAGGTTCAAGACAGTCCACGCTCCTCCTGGAGATACTCTGATCCACTATGGAGACATCCTGGACTCTCTCTTCTTCATCTCACGTGGTTCTATCCATGTCATTAGGGATGATGTGGTGGTCGCCATATTAGGTATGTAACTGTAGACAATTTGATAGTGGTATCTCAAGAATGCTCCAAAAACATTATCTTCTCTAATATAAAATATTCATGCTCTTGCAGAAAAGAATGACATCTTTGGAGAGCCTATCCACCTGTATGATGTGCCGGGGAAGTCCAATTCGGACGTACACACCGTCACCTACTGTGACCTGCACCGCGTCCAGAGGGACGACCTGCTGGAGGTCCTTGATATCTACCCTACCTTTGCAGACAATTTCTGGAGGAACCTGAAGATAACTTTTGACCTAAGAGACGTATGTTGGCATTTGATTGCAAAAAAATAAAATAAACATAACATCTTGAGTATTTTACTTAACAGTATTTTACTTTCTCATTGAGACACAAAATATTCAACCATTTCTCATTAGAATTAGCGTTTCCCCCTAGAAAATAAGACTCAATGGTTAGCTTCAATTCCAATACAGAAACTCCAATGGAACTACTGCTACCACAATGCGTCTGACTTGAGACCTTTGTTGCATGTATTTCCCAATTTCTCTCTTCATCCCCCTCATTTTTCATCTTGGAAAATAATTCTTTAGGAAAATAATTGTACGGCTTATTGCTAATATTGCACCCTTAACCACCCAAAAGGGCATTTCCCTCTTTGAATTTCTATTTGTAGATTGCCTTCTGTGCTGAAAAGCACAAATGCTGTTGTAATGCGTGTGATACGGTTTTCCTCTCTGCTCATCAGGCTGATCAAGTACCACCAATAATAACAACTGATGATTCTGGTGACGACTGTGGGTATCGCCACAAGCCGAAACACCGAATCCACACCCTGGACTGCAGAATCAGGCCAGGTGAGATATTTGGAACACATTTCCTTCACAGTCAAACTTCTTGACACACAATCTTTTGCATTCAAGGCTCTGCTTGGCTTTGCTTGGCTCTAAAAATCATCAATCTGACTGATTGGTACCCTTCACTGGTCTTGAGTGAACATCGCAGAAAAGTATAAAAGAGTGATTGAATGCTTTCCTGAAAACAGATGGAATCGATCATGAAGACTCGTACCCCCTTCAGTCCTTCCATCATGGTCACTCACATCCTCAGGCCCACTGGGATGACCACTGTAGCTGCGGATCCCCGTGTTCCCAGTCTAGTGAAGACCTGGCTAAGCCTCTTGCCCATGGTGCCAAAGTGGAGCTTTACCCACCAGAAGATGCCAGACAGGACTACTCCACCTCTGTAGTGCAGCTGATCCCCCTGAGTGGCACCTCAGTGGGGAGGGAGGCAGTGTTGGATCGGGGCCTTCAAGGTAGATAGATCTGTCTTAATGGAAGTCTGTCCTGGAATAATAATAATTGTATTGATCTCTTCATTGCACTCATGCCTCTATATTGTTTCTGTTTAGAG
>NC_045753.1:19805703-19811383 GCF_008692095.1 Etheostoma spectabile
GCCCCCAAAAACTCTACTGAAGGTTTTCAGGTACGGGCAGCACAGCTCTGAGAGGCGTTTCTGGATCTCAGCCAGTCCTGAGGTGATGTCCAGGTCCCCCGGCACGAGGGGTATCGGAGACTGCCGTACAGCTTGGGGTTCCCATGAGGGGAGATTTGACTGATGACAGGGCCAGCTGCGGAGTCAACCCCGTGTGGGTCTCAGTTTCGGGGGTGACGGCATGAACTGGTGTCGTTTGACGTCCAGTCATCTGGATACCGCTGACAGCGACTCCTGGACTTCTTGGTGAATTGAGGGTCACCTGAGTCGAGCTCTAGAGGGCAGAAATCACGTTTTTTCATTTTTAGTTTTTCAGTAAAAGACTAGAGCTGTCCTCAACTAAAGAAATTCTTAGTCAACTAATCGATTACTTGTTTAATTGACAGATCTGTGCACTTGAGTGTGAGAAAACGCAATTAATTGCAGTCCATTTACCATGTCCAAAGTTTCTTTTACAAAGAATATGCAAAGGTACCACTTTAAATCTAATTGAGTGGGTCATAACATTTCTTGGAAATAACCTTTAGCGTGAACAAGCATTAACAAATGACTAATTGACTAAAGAAAACGACCGTTCAGTCGACTTATCGCACTAAGATGGGGCAGCCCTAGTAGAAACACATCTGTCAGTGATGCTAGTATTTTGGATTCTCTACCTGTGTGGCTGCACAGCTGTCCATCTGTATGGGGGAAATGGGGCAAATGCTGTTCTGGACTGGTGTCCCGGTTTCTACAGGCAGGTGAGTCAGTCGGAGGGTACCAACGATACAGTCTGTAAGCAGGAGGGACAGGAGCACTCTGCCTCTGGAGGAGCTGGAGAATAACGTTGATGTCGGCTGTCTGCGAGTCTCCAGTCTGGGATATCGAGAGACAATGAGAATGGCAGAGCTGTTAAGTAGGCCTAAACTTGTATCATAATCACATTCAAGTATATTTCCCGCCAATGGAGTGAAAAAAATGAAAGAAAGATTTAAGCATTTCTGACCAGACAAACAGCCACTTATGGCGTTTTTCCACTGCTGGTAACGGCTCGCCTCGGCTTGGCTCGGCACGGCTCGGCTCGCCTCGGCCCATTCTATGTTCGTTTTCCATTGCAGATTGCGTAAAATCTGAGCGTGGCTGGTCACTATAGCAACGCGTGATGACGTAATTTCAAGCGCGACTCACAACAGCACGTCGGCTACTCGCCACAGCCAGAAGAAATGTTTTGTTTCAAAAGAAGCTGAAGAAGCAACAAAAAATCACCGCTAAAAAAACGGGAGTTTGGGAATTCTGACGGAGTTCAGACGTCAACATGACGGTTGTTCGCCGACACAACAGGGTAAGTTAAGTTTCCTGGTAATGTTAGCTAACATTTGCATGTGTTCACGTCGCAGCAGTATTTACTATACGCTATAAAGTACATGAACACCTGATTACACACCAACATGACTGATGCGGACGTTTTGTGTTTAGAGCATTCCGCTTTGTAAATCGCCGCCGCAGAACGTCGGTGGGCGTGTCCGACCGTGAAACCTCTGGTTCTGACTACTGGGCTTGTATAATCTGTATGAGAGTCACGGACAGTCTTATGACAACGACTGGGATGCATCTGCAACAGCAGAGCCAGGGGGGACACTGTCACAGGGTGCAGAGGAAGAAGACCGGATGTTTGGGAGGGTTTGATGCGCTACTTTGAAAAGCTAAATAAAAACTTTTGTTATATATTTGTCTTGTTTTTTAAAGTAACGTGTGCAATATTGGAAACGACATGGAGCCCCTAGTAGCCCGAACAGTTGAAAAGTGAGAATAGTGCAGAAGTGGATAATCTGTCGGTGTCGGCTAATTTGTTTTAAATGTCCCGTTTGTTCTGGACACACACTCCGCACTCGGTTTGCTAACAACGCGGTCAAAGTGACGATTCTCTCCGACCAACCAGCAGTCTGCAGGTAACCACGTCACCTTTTGGTATCGCCTCGGCTCGCTTGGAACCTCGACTGAGGTAGTACTAAAAAAGTACCTGGTGCAGGTCCCAGGGACTTTTTTTTGTAATGGAAAACCAAAAAAAGCGAGTAGAGCCGTGGCGAGTCGAGTAGATACCACCATGGAAAACCGCCATTATAGCCTATCGGTAGGAAACACCCGGCTGGACTGAGGAGCATACGTCACTCCTGACTCACGCATTTGCGCACATGCGCAACTGCGCCACTTCCTTTTGGAAATGATTAAAAACCAGCTGAGGGCATCGTTTTACCTGTTGAGCTGGGAGTGTAAAACCTCAAGTCGCGACTCCAGCTCACTGGGCTGTCGTTGTCCTGTGAAGGGTGGGGTGGTATGAGTGGCGGACGAGGAAGATCGCCAGGCACGACTGGAAAACTGTTGTGACTGCGTTCTGGCCAGTATTGATAATTTCCTGGCACATTCAAAGATGAAGCTGACAGAAATATAAAGACAGTGGTGTAGTTTTAGCCATTTATAATTCTTAAAATAATGTCCAAAATGTGCACTTCAGTATAGTACATCAGCAGCTGTAGTTAATCTAGCATGTTTAAAACTTAAACTCCACTCTGTATTGTTTCAGATCAGAATCAGAATCAGCTTTATTTGCCAGGTATGAGGACACATAGAGGAATTTGTCTTTGGAGCATTGTTACTCACACTGTGCTTACACATACATATCAACCAAAACAGAAATATACACACTAATATATACCCAATATAACATAGTTGATATGTATGTGTAAGCACAGTGTGAGTAACAATGCTCCAAAGACAAATTCCTCTCATGTGTCCTCATACCTGGCAAATAAAGCTGATTCTGATTCTGATTCTGAAACACATACAGAGTGGAGTTTAAAGTTTTAAACATGCTATGATTAACTACAGCTGCTGATGTACTATACTGAAGTGCACATTTTGGACATTATTTTAAGAATTATAAATGGCTAAAACTTACACCACTGTCTTTATATTTTCGTCAGCTTCATCTTTGAATGTGCCAGGAACTTATCAATACTGGCCAGAACGTCAGTCACAACAGTTTTCCAGTCGTGCCTGGCGATCTTCCTCTGTCCGCAACTCATACCACCCCCCACCATTCACAGGACAACGACAGCCCAGTGAGCTGGAGTCGCGACTTGAGGTTTTACACTCCCAGCTCAACAGGTAAAACGATGCCCTCAGCTGGTTTTTAATCATTTCCAAAAGGAAGTGGCGCAGTTGCGCATGTGCGCAAATGCGTGAGTCCAAGGAGTGACGTATGCTCATCAGTCCAGCCGGGTGTTTCCTACCGATAGGCTATAATGGCGGTTTTCCACTGCGTGGTATCTACTCGACTCGCCACGGCTCTACTCTCGCTTTTTTTGGTTTCCATTCAACAAAAAAAAGTCCCTGGGACCTGCTACCAGGTACTTTTTTAGTACTACCTCAGTCGAGGTTCCAGCGAGCCGAGGCGATACCAAAGGTGACGTGGTTACCTGCAGACTGCGGGTTGGTCGGAGAGAATCGTCACTTATGACCGCTTTGTTAGCAAACAAAGTGCGGAGTGTGTGTCCAGAACAAACGGGACTTTAAAACAAATCTAGCCCGACACCGACAGATTATCCACTCTCTGCACTATCTCACTTTTCAACTGTTCGGGCTACAGGGGCTCCATGTCGTTTCCAATATTGCACACTGTTACTTTAAAAAACAAGACAATAATATAACAAAAGTTTTTATTTAGCTTTTCAAGTAGCGCATCAAACCCTCCCAAACAGCCCGGTCTTCTTCCTCTGCACCCTGTGACAGTGTCCCCCCTGGCTCTGCTGTCGCAGATGCATCCCAGTCGTTGTCATAAGACTGTCCGTGACTCTCATACAGATTATACAAGCCCAGTAGTCAGAACCAGAGGTTTCACCGGTCGGACATCGCCCACCACGTCTGCGGCGGCGATTTTACAAAGCGGGAATGCTCTAAAACACAAACAGTCCGCATCAGTCATGTTGGTGTTGTAATCATGGTTGTTCATGTACTTTTTATAGCGTATAGTAAATACTGACTGCGACGCTGAACACATGCAAATGTTAGCTAACATTACCAGGAAACTTAACTTACCCTGTTGTGTCGGCGAACAACCGTCATGTTGACGTCTGAACTCCGTCAGAATTCCCAAACTCGTTTGAGATGTATGTGTAAGCACAGTGTGAGTAACAATGCTCCAAAGACAAATTCCTCTCATGTGTCCTCATACCTGGCAAATAAAGCTGATTCGATTCTGATTCTGAAACACATACAGAGTGGAGTTTAAAGTTTTAAACATGCTATGATTAACTACAGCTGCTGATGTACTATACGAAGTGCACATTTTGGACATTATTTAAGAATTATAAATGGCTAAAACTTACACCACTGTCTTTATATTTTCGTCAGCTTCATCTTTGAATGTGCCAGGAACTTATCAATACTGGCCAGAACGTCAGTCACACAGTTTTCCAGTCGTGCCTGGCGATCTTCCTCTGTCCGCAACTCATACCACCCCCCACCATTCACAGACAAGACAGCCCAGTGAGCTGGAGTCGCGACTTGAGGTTTTACACTCCCAGCTCAACAGGTAAAACGATGCCCTCAGCTGGTTTTTAATCATTTCCAAAAGGAAGTGGCGCAGTTGCGCATGTGCGCACAATGCGTGAGTCCAAGGAGTGACGTATGCCATCAGTCCAGCCGGGTGTTTCTCCCGATAGGCTATAATGGCGGTTTTCCACTGCTGGTATCTACTCGACTCGCCACGGCTCTACTCTCTTTTTTGGTTTTCCATTACAAAAAAAGTCCCTGGGACCTGCTACCAGTACTTTTTTTAGTACTACCTCTCGAGGTTCCAAGCGAGCCGAGGCGATACCAAAAGGTGACGTGGTTACCTGCAGACTGCTGGTTGGTCGGAGAGAATCGTCACTTATGACCGCGTTGTTAGCAAACAAGAGTGCGGAGTGTTGTCCAGAACAAACGGGACATTTAAACAAATCTAGCCCGACACCGACAGATTATCCACTCTCTGCACTATTCTCACTTTTCAACTGTTCGGGCTACTAGGGGCTCCATGTCGTTTCCAATATTGCACAGTACTTTAAAAAACAAGACAATATATATCACAAAGTTTTTATTTAGCTTTTCAAAGTAGCGCATCAAACCCTCCCAAACATCCCGGTCTTCTTCCTCTGCACCCTGTGACAGTGTCCCCCTGGCTCTGCTGTCGCAGATGCCCAGTCGTTGTCATAAGACTGTCCGTGACTCTCACAGTTATACAAGCCCAGTAGTCAGAACCAGAGGTTTCACCGGTCGACATCGCCCACCAGACGTTCTGCGGCGGCGATTTTACAAAGCGGAATGCTCTAAAACACAAACAGTCCGCATCAGTCATGTTGGTGTGTAATCATGGTTGTTCTGTACTTTATAGCGTATAGTAAATACTGACTGCGACGCTGAACACATCAAATGTTAGCTAACATTACCAGGAAACTTAACTTACCCTGTTGTGTCGGCGAACAACCGTCATGTTCCGTCTGAACTCCGTCAGAATTCCCAAACTCCCGTTTTTTTAGCGGTGATTTTTGTTGCTTCCTTCAGCTTCTTTTGAAACAAAACATTTCTTCTGGCTGTGGCGAGTGCCGACGTGCTGTTGATAAGG
>NC_045753.1:19811408-19811518 GCF_008692095.1 Etheostoma spectabile
GTGAGTCGCGCTGAAAATTACGTCATCACGCGTTGCTATAGTGACCAGCCACGCTCAGATTTTACGCAATCTGCAATGGAAAACGAACATAGAATGGGCCGAGGCGAGCC
>NC_045753.1:19811528-19815577 GCF_008692095.1 Etheostoma spectabile
GAGCCAAGCCGAGGCGAGCCGTTACCAGCAGTGGAAAAACGCCATAAGTGGCTGTTTGTCTGGTCAGAAAATGCTTTAAAATCTTTCTTTCATTTTTTTCACTCCATTGGCGGGAAATATACTTGAATGTGATTACTGATACAAGTTTAGGCCTACTTAACAGCTTCTGCCATTCTCATTGTCTCTCGATATCCCAGACTGGAGACTCGCATGACAGCCGACATCAACGTTATTCTCCAGCTCCTCCAGAGGCAGATTGCTCCTGTCCCTCCTGCTTACAGCACTGTATCGTCTGGTACCCTCCCGACTGACTCACCTGCCCTGTATGAAACCGGGACACCAGTCCAGAACAGCATTTGCCCCATTTCCCCCATACAGATGGACAGCTGTGCAGCCACACAGGTAGAGAATCCCAACTACTAGCATCACTGACAGATGTGTTTCTACTAGGGCTGCCCCATCTTAGTCGATAAGTCGACTGATCGGTCGTTTTCTTTAGTCAATTAGTCATTTGTTAATGCTTGTTCACGCTAAAGGATTTATTTCCAAGAAATGTTATGAACCCATCTCAATTAGATTTAAAGTGGTACCTTTGCATTATTCTTTGTAAAAGAAACTTTTGGACATGGTAAATGGACTGCAATTATATTGCGCTTTTCTCACACTCAAAGTGCACAGATCTGTCAATTAAATCAAGTAATCGATTAGTTGACTAAGAATTTCTTTAGTTGAGGACAGCTCTAGTCTTTTACTGAAAACATAAAAATGAAAAAACGTGATTTCTGCCCTCTAGAGCTCGACTCAGAGTGACCCTCAATTCACCAAGAAGTCCCAGGAGTCGCTGTCCAGCGGTATCCAGATGACTGTGACGTCAAACGACACCATGTTCATGGCCGTCACCCCCGAAACTGAGACCCACACGGGGTTGACTCCGCAGCTGGCCCTGTCATCAGTCAAATCCTCCCTCATGGGGAACCCCAAGCTGTACGGCAGTCTCCGATACCCCTCGCTGCCGGGGGACCTGGACATCACCTCAGGACTGGCTGAGATCCAGAAACGCCTCTCAGAGCCTGTGCTGCCCGTCACCTGAAAACCTTCAGTAAGAGTTTTTGTGGCCACCAGTGTGACTTTCTAAGTAGTGATACACTGCTACCTAAAGACTTCTGCAAGGAGCCATGTTCAGCTTCCATTACACATTTGGACTAGTGTTTCAAAGTCTGATCAAGGATTTCCATTTCATACAGCATTGACACAGTATCACATTTAGGTCAGTGGTAATAATCATACTTTCAAAGGACATTTGCAAATGTGTGATAAAGAGTGCAGAGTCCATTTTCTTTGGTTCAGTACATTTTGTGAGTGCCATCCCCAGAGCTTGTATCTTGACCAGGAGAAGTGAATTATTGGGAGTCTCCACTGGTTGCCTGGCCAAGAAATAGTCTGGCTCGTAACAACCCATGAAACGGTTTCCCTGTCAGTTTTTGTGCTAAGCTAAGCAGTCCATCTGCCGGCTGTAGGCTGAAACACACAAGAGTGGTATCTCTCAAAGAGTGGGTGTCTACCGTCTAATTCTAATCAGTGCTTCCCACAATTTCAAATTGTTCCTCAACGGAATTGGATAATTTCTGGGATATTATTTTTCAACAAAAGCACATCAGAAACTTATTTGATAAGGATCCATTGAATTTGATTCAATTGTGACAAAGATTATAAAATAATTGCAATAGTTCAATGTTGAAATAATCTTGTCAGTGCTCTATGGTGCATAAACTATGTGGTGGCAACACTTTTTCAATATTAGAGCATATATATTTGTGGCATTTCTGTACTGCACATTTTATTCAATTATTGGCTGATGTAGGTGCCGCTTCTTTGGACCTAAACTGGCCCCAATTTGTGAAAATAAATCATGAACAAGTGGTTTTCTGACTTTATGTTTAGCAAAAAACATCACTGACCCCATACTGAAACACCTACAACAAGTAAGAAATAACTCCTGTTCTCTCCCACTTCTTCACATCCCAAACCCAATATCACAACAAACTCAATATCACAACAGGACTCACAGCATTCGTAATACAATGTCAGTTTTCTAGGCTCTTTGAAAAAAGATGTAACTTTCTATATACAGTAAATGTCAGTATACACTTTTCAACCTATCATTTCTAACTGTAAATCTGTACTATAGATTCTGATCTATGTGTTGATGAGTCACCTCACTGTGAAATAAGGAAATAACTGTCTAAATATAAAACTCCTGTATAATGGTTTGAACTGTGAGGGACTGTTTATTAATGTATGAAATAAAATGGTAATATGAATAAAATAATTGGTGCACAAATTACAAAAAAAAAAAATCTGCATTATGGTCAATGGTTAATACTAGTAAACTGTTGCACATATAAAGAATGTATCACAACAGCAGAGATGCTCATATCACAAATGATGTTCAGTTGAATAAAATACATATATTTATAGGTTTAAAAAAACAATTGAATATATGAACACTTAAATCCACGTTAACCACATTCAATCCACTTTTAAATGTGGCTAAACTACATTTTTGCTGCATCGTAAAAATTAATGATTGAGGATGTCGTAATGAGTAAGGTATAGATACAATGCACCATGTAGCGTATAAAAACATGTAACTGACTAGCCTTTTTGTCTGAAACCACATGCTGAAAGCATGAAGGCTATGGAACATTGGTTCATGTCTGTACTTGACAGTTTTTGAGACTTGGTTACCATTTTTGTTTTGGCTCTCCTTTGAGTTTTCTGATAAAGTACGTCTTGATAAATTGTATCAAAGTCAAGCGCTGACGTACTCTAGATCACTCCTCACTCAGTTGAAAAAAGATTTACACAATCTGAATCAACATGAACCTTGATATGCGCTTGAACTGAATATTGCTCCTTCCTTCTTAAACAGCTTGTATATCCAACAGACATAGTTTTTTGAGTTGCCTCATTTCTTCATGACTGCAGCTCAGACTCTGAGGATTTCCAGGCAGTTGTTGTAGCAGATAGCAATCCAGTCGGGCTGGGTGGTGGCCCACTGGACATTATTGATCTCTCCCTCGGCTGTGTAGGCCAGTATAGGGTCCTCAATGGCCCGCGGCATCTGCTGGATGTCCCAGATTAGAGCCTGGTGGTCCTCCGCTAGACAGAAAGGATGGGAGGATGTTTGATGTGAATTAATTTATCTTATCTAAACAGGAAGAAAACTATGTTCCTAAACACTACATGTTACTGGCCTCAATCTGGTTGATAACTATTTTCTACCACGTTTTCTTATTCAGCAGAACCCAAAAACATCAAAGCAAGATCGGGGGAAACAAGTAAGGGACAAAATCCTCACAAAACAGCACAGTGTATTGTACAGCAGTAACTGTTAACTGAATTTAATTGCATTTATTATGCATTTGATTGTATTGTAGGGTTGTTTGTTGTTTGGTATATGACATTAACTTCAGAACTTCCCCCAAGAAATTAGTTAGTGGGGGTGGTAAGCTCTGTGGTTTTTCTTTAACATTGCACATTTTGCTCGGATTAACCACCTCGAGGCAAACATCTGCTGTGATTGCTCATCTGTCAACATTAGCTGAATCAGATCCTAATACATCTCGTGATCAATTGCTTCTGTCCTCAAATGTACGGCCTTCGTTGACTGATTCTTTTAACCCTTTAGGTTATGTGGTAATGTGTAATCATTGCTTCTGCTTCTTCTGTCTTCATTTCAGGCAAGGCGGTGGGGCTATTGTAATAAAATGCCGGAGACACTAAACTTAAAAACTTAACTAAAAAATAAAACATTAATCACTCTAAATTGTAGTATCAAAAGATACGCCAATCGCTTTCTCCAACTTGTATATTTACTGTCACACTGCTTTGATGAGGTCACATGGTTAACAAAAGAACAGCACCCTCTCATGCTCATTGTCAGTTACTGCAATGATGTTCAAGCTCAAATTGAGCTGTTTTCCTCTCATTCTGCAACAATATAGTTAATTACTATATATATATATATATATATATATATATATATA
>NC_045753.1:19815587-19816764 GCF_008692095.1 Etheostoma spectabile
ATATATATATATATATATATATATATATATATATCAACCTGCAAACAAACTGTGTAAATATTGCTAACTGTGTGTTCTGTAAACCCTGCATACCTGCTGTGCAGATGTGACAGGAGGAGTGCGGCGCCCAGGCGATCCCATTGACACAGGCCCTGTGGTTGTTGAGTCTGGCCACCGGGGTACAGGGCACACGCACGTCTAAGATCACCACCTGAGGATAAGAAAAGAGAAAAGTACGGACGTTAACTGACGGCCAATAAAAAAAGGAAGAGTGAAGCTCAATATGAAGACAATTGGTAAAAAGTCCATTCTCAGTTTTAAAAAGCCTTTTTTTTTTTTTTTAAAGTCAAACTTTTAAAGATCTTAGAAAAAAAGAGAAAATTGTACAATTCTCAAACAAAATTGTTGTATTTGTTGCACTGTGCTGTTTCAACATCTAGACTAATTAAGAGCATATCAAGTATTTTACGGAAACATAGAAAACAGAAACGATGCAAGCATTATGTTTCCCAGGACTTCAAGTCACCTCATATTTACATCAAAGGAGCACCACTAACCTCCATGCTGTCCATCGCCATGGTGACAAGGTAGTTGGGGTCCTGTTTGTTCCAGCAGAGCCGGAGCAGTGGGTGGTGCTGCGGGTCTTCATAGATGATAGTGCTGTGTTCAAGATGACGTAGGTCAAACATGCGAACCGAGCCGTCCGCTCCCACCGAGGCAAACATATCCCTGCCTCCACCCGCTCGGCTGAAAGAGATGTCATACACCTGCAATGCAACCAGACAGTGAGTTCTGAACAGCAAACTGAAGAGCATTTGACATGGAAGATGGGAAAGTTACTTATCTATTATCTATGGGTACCAATTTTTTTTAAACACAATAAAATTCTTGAAGGTTTGAGCCATCATGTCATAACATTTACCTCTTTGTCATGGGCAATGAGCTGGGTCTTGACATGACCAGACACTAAGTTGACCCTGCCCAGCACCTGTCCAGTCTCCAGCCCCCAGATCGTACAGGTAGTGTCAATACTGGAAGTACCTGCACAGAAAACATAAAAACAATGTCGTCAATATTTTCAAATGACTTATGGACAGTGAAGCTCATGTATACAGTTGTGTTCAAAATAATAGCAGTCCAACATCACTAACATCATAAATCATATTTTTTGGTAGAA
>NC_045753.1:19816774-19816935 GCF_008692095.1 Etheostoma spectabile
GATATTTCTACATGGCAAATAATTTACTAGTAAGCGTTGTAGAGTCATAGAAAACCAACTGACCCAACTGTCATGACATGCATGCTGCTCATTCTGTATAATTTAATCCGTAATTGAAAGGGGCATGTTCAAAATAATAGTGTTGTGTTCAATTAGTGAGG
>NC_045753.1:19816945-19817333 GCF_008692095.1 Etheostoma spectabile
TGTGAAGAAACAGGTGTCAATTATGGCCCATATTTAAAGGATGGAAGGAAGCAAATGTTGTCCATGCTGGTTATATTGCATTTCACACTGAAATACTGGAACAGCAGACTTTGATTAAAAAGTTGATTGGAGAGGGGAAAACATATTAAAAAAAGTGCAGAAAATTATAGGCTGCTCAGCCAAAATGATTTCAAATGTCTAGAAATGGCATCCAAAGCCCAAACGACGTGGGAAAAACAGTCAACTACCAATCGAATGGATGTAAGAATAGCCAAAATGACAAAGGCTCAACCAAGGATCAGCTCCAGGAAAATCAAAGAAGACTTCAAGGTTACCTGTGAGTACTGTTACGATCAGAAGAAGGCTATGTGAAGCAAAGCTATCAGCT
>NC_045753.1:19817350-19820889 GCF_008692095.1 Etheostoma spectabile
GCAAAGTCCCATTGCTGAAAAAAAGACATGTACTGAATAGGTTGAAATTTGCCAAAGGGCACATTGACTGGCCAAAGGAAAAATGGTGCAACATTCTGTGAACTGATGAGAGTAAAATTGTTTTTTTTGGGGTCAAGGGGCCGCAGACAGTTTGTCCGACAACCCCCATGCACTGAATTCAAGCCACAGTACACTGTGAAGACAGTAAAGCAGGGTGGTTTAAAAATCATGTTATGGGGATGTTTCTCATGCTGTGGTGTTGGGCCTTTTTATCGCATACCAGGGATCATGGATCAGTTTCAATACATCAAAGTACTTGAACAGGTCATGTTGCCTTATGCTGAAGAGGAAATACCTTTGAAATGGGTCTTTCAACAAGACAATTACCCAAAACACACCAGTAAGCGAACTAAGTTTTGGTTCCAGATAAACAAGACTGATGTTATAGAGTGGCCAGTCCAATCCCCAGACCTTAATCCCATAAAACACTGCTGAAGTGACATCATAAATGTTGTTTCTGAGGCAAAACCCAGTAATGGAGAGGAATTCTGAAATGTAGCTCAATCGTCCGGGGCTGGAATACCTGCTCACAGGTGCCAGAAATTGGTCGACTCCATGCAACACCGATGTGAAGCAGTTCTCAGAAATAATGGTTATGCAACTAACTACTAGTGCAGTGATTCAAAGTAAAGCAAACCAAACCCTTGAGACATTTTTCAGTTCATACAGTAAATGTTTGAGTTTGTAAAGAAAAATGTGTTCCCAATGCATTGATATTTTGATTGAAAATGTGTGTTCCCAATGCATTGATATTTTTTAAACACACTGCTATTATTCTGAACATAACTGTATCAATAATGTTGCCCTGGGGTAACCCTGCACTGAGTTTTTACCTAGCAAGTTTGGGTCCACCTCGTTCCAGTCAAAGGATGTGAGTGGTGCACAGAAGTCAGAGTTCTTGTTATTGTTTAGCAGGCACTCCAGTCGGGTCTCCGTTTCGCCCACCTGTAAGTAGAAAAACATTTTATTGTCTATATTTGTGGAATCAGTGAGTTCATACAGATCACATCCACCACATACTTTTTCTTAAATTTGAGTTAAAGAAATTGGAATAAAAAAAAAAAGATGGGAAAAACTGACTGGCAACAGAAGTAAATATCCATAATGAACACAAACGTACCGAATAACATTGCCTTTGTGTACCAATTATTAACGTTATCTGTTTCTTGATGTTATGAACACCACTTCCAAGAGTCCATTTTTATAGCTTTGATAAATTGATCAGCTTCACAAAGACTCTCTCTGTATTTCTCAGCATGGCTGTGTTCAGAACATGGTGTCGTCCAGCAACCTTTGCGTGCGGAAACTCAAGTGAAGATCATTTCCTCTTTTGAAAAGTCCATTATGTTTTTTTTAATCCTCCGTCTCCTCCTTGGCTATGAGCAACTGTGTGGAGGAGGGGTGGAGTACGTGCCTGATTATGGTATGCTTGTGTCACGTGAATTACTTAGAATTCCTCATGGAGACGACAGAAACTACGCACTATAGCTTTAAGAGGTGTACAACCAAGCAGCGCGACAACTTTTGGAACCTTCACATTAGACGAAATAGCGTTAAGTCATTCTTTGGCGTGCGAACCTTGCACCAGGGACACTACAGCAACCATAAACTTAGCTCTATTTATGAGCTGGACGATCGCACCACATGGTACAGCCTACACTTTTAGTGTGGATAAACTGTATACAGAATATAATACATAGTAGTGACTATATATATATATATATATATATATATATATATATATATATATATATATATATATATATATATATGTCTTATAAGGTTTCCAAATGTATTTCTAGGACTACAGGAAGCCATTGGTTCAGGTGAGACTAGTCCCCTTACCCTCCAGATTCTCAGGTAGTCTCCGCTGGTGGCGAGCAGGTCAGGATACGCTCCTTTGCTGTCGGGAATCCACATGACCTTGGTGGTGGGGTAGGGATGGTCGAAGGTGTTTCGACACACAAACTCCGAGTTCTCCTCCTCCAGACCAACAATCTGAACCTGTGAAAAAAAAAACAATAACTCACCTTGAGTGAGTCAGTGTAGCATTACTGAGCGGAGGAACAGTACAGTTAGGTGTGACAGGCGGTGATGATTCTAGGGATCCTCGGATGGGATAATCCAGTTAGGGATACATTTGATCAATTTCCGCTCCAATATTCAACCCGAACATTTAGATTTGTCATATTTCCCAATTCTTTGTAATACCACCATATGTCCAGTTTCCACTTGTGCAATTAAATACTCTGAAAAAAGTTAAACGTTAGTTTTAAAACTTACATACCGGTCCTCATTTATATATAACAATCTTTGTAAATAGATCATTTTTCAAAACCCAGGTCAAGAAGTGCACAACTAAAAAACTGATACAATAAATTCCAGTAATGCAAGATGAAATAAAAAAGGACAAATTAAGAAGATAAAAGACACGGGGGAAATTAAAAAAAACAACAATTTCTTAAACCAGTGGTTCTCAAATGTTTTTACTTGAAATACCCACAAAGTAGATTATCCAAAATAGTCAAATGTTCTGTCATTGTGTTACTTTTTTATGGACTTAACTTTTATAGTGAAAATAAATGATTCCCCTTTTTGCTGGGCACCCCCTGGGGGCCCCCCGACCCTATTTTGGGATCCACTGTATTAAACCACTAACCTGTTATCAAATGTCTGCAACTCAATTCCTCCATTGCATTGGAAAATGTCTTAATATTGATGTTATTTTTCTCAAATGAGGGCAAACTGGTCCCTACAATCATCCCAAAATATTTTATAAACGGACAAACAGTTTTGTAATACACTCAGACAAATAGTCTCATGCATAGACATCATCAGAACCGGCCTGACACATAAGTGAACAAGGCGGGTGCCTAGGGCGTGTGTTAAAGGGGAATTATACAGTTTTTTTTAGCTTAATTTACCTTAACTGAACAACTTTGGAGTCATTGGAATGGTTATATTACATTTTTGGAGTTGAATGATGGTCACCCCGCTCCTTCCTAGCGCCTGTGAACAGAAAACCCACCCTTGCAAGCCGCTAGCCTCAGCGTGGCGAAGGATTGCGTGATGTCAGGTCTTGCGATGTAACAAGTTGCTTCACGGCACTGCACACATACACCCATTTGGGAACAAGGCTTACAACGTAGCGATGGAGTTTTTCACACTATCGTCATGGCTGAGCGGGCAAAAAAGAAGCAGAGAGCTAGAAAAGCATTTTCGGAAGAACAGTGAAAAAGGAAACAGCAGACTGACCGAGAGAGGAGTCAGACACGAGTAAACATAGGAGCTGCCAAATATCTATTCTTAAGCTTTAGGGGGAGCTCTATAGAGAAACCTTCAAGAAAACAAAATCAAGAAATGGCCAAAACGGCATAGCGCCCCTTTAACGTTTACCACTCGGATGAGGAGGATGAAGTAGAACTACCTGAGGCTTGTACTACAAAGAAAGATTTGGCGTTAACGAGGTAACTTCAGGT
>NC_045753.1:19820899-19821682 GCF_008692095.1 Etheostoma spectabile
GTTTTCTGTATCATGACAGTGGATCAGTTGTGACTGGGTTCAATTGCCATGGTAACTTACACTCACCTATAGGATTATTAGGAACACCATACTAATACTGTGTTTGACCCCCTTTTGCCTTCAGAACTGCCTTAATTCTACCTGGCATTGATTCAACAAGGTGCTGAAAGCATTCTTTAGAAATGTCGGCCCATATTGATAGGATAGCATCTTGCAGTTGATGGAAATTTGTGGGATGCACATCCTGGGCATGAAGCTCCTGTTTCACCACATCCCAAAGATGCACTATTGGGTTGAGATCTGGTGACTGTGGGGGCCGTTTTAGTACAGTAAACTCATTGTTATGTTCAAGAAACCAATGTGAAATGATTCGAGCTTAGTGACATGGTGCATTATCCTGCTGGAAGTAGCCATCAGAGGATGGGTACATGGTGGCCATAAAGGGATGGACATGGTCAGACACAATGCTCAGGTAGGCCGTGGCATTTAAACGATGCCCAATTGGCACTAAGGGGCCTAAAGTGTGCCAAGAAAACATCCCCCACACCATTACACCACCACCAGCCTGCACAGTGGTAACAAGGCATGATGGATCCATCTTCTCATTCTGTTTACACCAAATTCTGACTCTACCATGTGAATGTCTCAACAGAAATTGAGACTCATCAGACCAGGCAACATTTTTCCAGTCCTCAACTGTCCAATTTTGGTGAGTTCTTGTAAATTGTTGCCTCTTTTTCCTATTTGTAGTGGGGATGAGTGGTACCCGGTGGGGTCTTCTGC
>NC_045753.1:19821692-19821928 GCF_008692095.1 Etheostoma spectabile
CATCCGCCTCAAGGTTGTGCGTGTTGTGGCTTCACAAATGCTTTGCTGCATACCGCGGTTGTTTGGTTATTTCAGTCAAAGTTGCTCTTCTATCAGCTTGAATCAGACCTCTAGTATCAACAAGGCATTTTTGCCCACAGGATTGCCGCATACTGGATGTTTTTCCCTTTTCACAACATTCTTTGTAAACTCTAGAAATGGTTGTGCGTGAAAATCCCAGTAACTGAGCAGATTGT
>NC_045753.1:19821938-19829703 GCF_008692095.1 Etheostoma spectabile
GACCGGCCCGTCTGGCACCAACAACCATGCCCCGCTCAAAATTGCCTAAATCACCTTTCTTTCCCATTCTGACATTCAGTTTGGAGTTCCGGAGATTCACAACAATCAGTGATCACCAAATTTCTCTCTCATATTGCTCCTCATAACCACTGAAAACTGTCAAAAAATCTAACCTAAAGTCCAAATATTATGGACGTTATGTGATATTAAATGTTTCTGTAAGTAAAAACTTTGACATGGTTTAATGAACCTAAACTTAACAAATATTGGAATTTGGGTTGGATTTTTTTGAGAGTTTTCAGTGGTTATAAGGAGCAATATGAAAGAGAAATGTGTTGATCATTGATTGTTATTTATTATATTTCACTTCTTTTTTATTTTTTTTTATTTGCCCTTGCTAATGATTGTTTACCACTGCCAGGATTGCAACTGAAATAATAGGCTAAAGAAACTACAGTTTATGGAAAGATCTTGTGCCTGACTGTCGAAGACAAGATATTCATAAGCGTTGTAATTTATGCATAACAGAAAACTACTAAATCCTGCTTAGGGCCCCCAAAGGTGTAGGACCGGCCCTGGGCTATATATAATACGCTAGCTAACGTTTGTTGGTCAGTGAACCGTTACTTTCACTTGACTTTGATATGGGGCTTGGAGTAGGAGGGGGGAGGGGTGATAGTTAATATTCTACATTTCATTGATTAAGTGCATCTCCTCCAATACGTTAATCTGGTCATATCTGTCATTAAAAATCAGAATGGGACTTGATGAAGTTACCTTGTTATTGTACTCCTCCACAAAGCTACCGAGCGCCAAGCGGAACCGTTTGTCCGGCCGGACACTCCAGTTCATGGCGTAAACTGTCCACGGCGCCTCGTATTTGTAGATTTCCTTACGTTTACCGTGTAGCGACATCTTCCACACTTCTACAAATAACCTTTAAAAGACAAATAATCCCCGACAGGACAACAAGACACAACCACCTAACGTTATGCTAACGTTCGTTAGCTAGCGTTATCGTATTGTCTCTGCTAACGCTGTGTAATTCCTGTGATGTAGCTAGCTAGCTAATAAGCTCGGTATCTGTTGAGTCCATGTAGTCGGGACGCTTTACATGCGACAAAAGCTTCACGTTTCAAATAAAAAAAATCTGTTACATGTATTAACCGCACACAGCTGCTGAAAGATGTTCTGTAAGGCAGCAATGGCGACGACAGGAGGACAAAAATAATGCGACGATTAGCGTCATCGAGGCTGCTGGTGCTACCTTCATGGGGTGGCAGGAATATCATTTATATCACAACAAAGCAAAAAACGGCCCAGCAAGCAATTTGGGGGGGAAAGATGTGTTTGATACTCGAGTTCCTGAAAGGTTTAAGGGACGTATGGTTAATAGATAATTAATGTTGCTGTGTATTTGCGATTTTTCTCCCAACAACTTGAATGCCCAACGAGTTCTAAGTTTACAAACAACTTCACGGAAGGATACAT
Source organism: Etheostoma spectabile (assembly GCF_008692095.1). NCBI lineage: Eukaryota > Metazoa > Chordata > Actinopteri > Perciformes > Percidae > Etheostoma > Etheostoma spectabile. The sequence continues at coordinate 19,823,430 of NC_045753.1, forward strand.
CAATGGAGTTTACGAGAAGCACATGAAGGCAGCATGAGAGAGGTAGTGTTCCAAACTCGAGAAGATGTTTTGAAACTCTCAGCTATGAAAAAGCTGCTTTTGTGTATACAGATATGTTGAGGTTCACAGTTTTCCCTTAATTAAGACTTACATCTCTTTTGAATCTATAAATAGAAATCAGGTTGGCCTCCTCTGGCCAGTATATTGGGATTCTCCCTACATTTAGCTGTGATTTGACCATAGATTTAACCCTTCCACTGAAATGCTTGTAGAATGGTCAATGTGTTTGCAAACACATCAGTCTTGTTCCTCTCAGCAATTTGTGTAGGGTAATTCATTAACAATGATAGCACATTTGTAGAAAATGATCCAATTTGCCTTTAACGCTGCCACGCACTTTGTTTTTTTTCCACCAGGTAAAAGCTAAAAAAAACATTTGCTTGTCCAGTCATCACACATAAGGAGTTTCCATACCACAGTGTTTGCCAATTCTGAGGATATTTGCATCACTTTTCATCAGCAGAGGTTAATGGACGTTTAAGGGCTTTTATCATGCACTTACAATATGTGTGGTGAATTGAAGACCTACAACTTTATTTTTTGCTTTCTGGTGCCACCTATTCTGGTATTTGGTATATGAATATGAAATCTTCCCTTTTCAGCCATGCTATTGGAATCAAATTGAATCTCCTGTGCTCTGCAGGTCTTCTCTTTTCCATAAATGCATGATTTGTAAAACTGACACTAAATACATGATTTGCAAAACCACTGCCACTGTATGACATATTTGATTGATGTCAAACAAATGCAGCAGCTCCCAAGGCAACAAGACACAGCAGCACAATTTCTTTTTCATGCTCTTAAATAGTCTGTGTCGCTTAGGTTTTTGATCCTCCAAACTACTCTGCTCCATAATGTTGCTTGGGATACTTCTTCGTTCCGAGCGTCTGTCCAACAACTCATCCACATCCGCACTTGCCGGGGAAGAATTTGAGGGATGTATCCACCTTAAAGAAGGCACATATATTTGGGCTTTTATTACAATGCTGTGCTTTGCTCTCGGTTTTCCCGCATCTATTGCCATCCTCTGGGATATGTTTAAGACACACAAGAGAGGAACTGCCTTCACACCAAATGATTTTTTCATTTCCAACCTCTCCGTCATGGATGGTGTCTTCTTGGTGTCTACCATACCTGGATTATTGAATCATTTGTTCTGGAAGATTCGGCTGTTTGAAGCGAGCTGGAACTTTATTTATGCCTTGAACATATGTGGAAGACCCCTCCTGATGGCCTGTATCTGTCTGGACTGTTACCTGGCTGTGGTTCATCCAATCACCTACCGCAAGAGGAAAAGTCTGACTCCCAGGTTCGTGATGGCTGGCATCGTTTGGACTTTGACGATTGCCACTGGGATTGCATACTTTCTTCTTAGAAACTTGTACTACACCATGTTTGCCACTTTGCCATTTATAACAGCTATGGTGATAATTGTAATCTGTAATTCTTTCATCCTCCATGCACTCATTAAGTCTGACCTTGGCCAAAAAAACATCCACCTGCAGAAGCAAAGAGCAATTCAGACCCTCATCAACAGCCTGGTGATAACAGTCTTGTCCTACCTTCCTCCAGTGCTTCTGATAGTAATTGGGAGGCCCCTGATCGGCAGTCTCAATACTTTCATATGCACTGCTGCTATACCAATTACCACTACTTCCACTTTGGGCTCTGCGGTCATGCCTATACTCCACCTAAAAAATCAAGGCAAGTTGGATTGTTTCAGGCTTGGATGCTGCAGGAAGTCTTAATTCATGCCCCATCTGCTTCTGATTCTCCCTGTGATATGTTCAGGTGCTGTCTAAAAAACGTTTTAACTTTCAGCTCTGATATGTTAAACCTCAAACTTAACATTCAAATAAGCCATTACCCTGTGATGTTTTATATCTGACACGTTTTTCTGTGATTATTTCCTTGATTTTATTCATTTAATGTTATATAGTATATACGTATGTTGTTTTTATGTCCTATGCACTTTTTTAATGGTGCATTTTATGGTTAATTTTATGTTAAATTTGTTCAATTACAGAATGTTGGAAATGTTGTTCTTTCATTTTAATAGAATATGGAACGCAGCATAAAGTAAGAACTGAGTACACTTAATATCTGTTTATTTATCGCAAGTCATATTGTTTTAAAGATATTCAACAACGTTATCACATATTGCAAATTTTCCTCACATTGTGCACCGATAGTTAAGTTGCTGCATGTACATGCTTTGGAACGTGTGTACATAAAAAAATGTTGATATTGTCATTAGAAATCAATAGTAAAATGTCTCAAAAGTAACACTTGCAATAAAGCTGTTGAACTCATTTCGTTTTTCTCATTATTATTGATCGTAAACTTCAGATCCTCCAAGGTGGAAAACAGGTAAACACAGAAGACCCAGAGGTGGTTCTGGGATTCTGGGTACCTCCAGGGGCTGGATTCCCCTGGAGGTACTTCACCTCCCAGCATGCCTAACAGACGGGATAGCTAGTGGACGGTTCTGAGGGGTGCGTTAGAGTCAGCACTGGAACTTTAATCAGGATAAATAGAAAGAAACCCTACACAACTCAGGACACAAGGACACTTCAACGATGACTGCAGGGGCGGGGATCAAACCACCAACCTTCCGATTGGCAGGCCACCACTCTACCACTGAGCCACAGCCATCCCTGTGTCTAGAATATGTCTAGAAGACATTTGATTCTGTGTATAATTTCCTAAAATTTGAAACCTCAGACTGAGACAGTGATCTAACAAAAGTAATGAAAAGTCCAATAAACATGTGCAACAAAGTCCTACTGCTAAACCCCAGCACACTGACTGGATTACTTTGTAAACCCAAAGACCTTTTTGGTTCCTCATGTACAATGATATTATAAGTGGAAATGATGAATGCGGGCAGGTCATCTTCCATGACAGATGTGCTCATGCAGGTGTGCAGGTGTAAACAAACATCATTTGCATGTTGGGCTTGTGAAGATGTAGCCTGGAAAAACGATCATTTGTGTGATGGACAAGTGTGTTTTCCAACAGATTACAAGTGATTCTAAGAAGAGTGTTCATAAGAAAATAGATTTGTCTAAATCTAAACATAGGTTGTGCTTTTTGTTTTTTTCTTCTTGAACGACAGCTTTCTGCCGTATTGTTTCAATGTTTTACATTAATCACACCGGTAAATTTAATTTAATTTGTTATGATTTAGTCTTATTCTATTACTTCACATGTGTTATTAGGATGCTCTTACAACAAATACCATACAATCCAACAGATCAGACTCTGATTCATATTTAAATGTATATTAGTATATATGCCAGGCTGCACCACTGCTCACATGCTCCTGCCTAGAACATCAAGGCAGACCCTTCTGTCTATTCAAAGAGCCCAAAATATGGAGTACTGGTTTTAACCTCTAGGGAAAGTTGGCAAAACTACTCTAAAACACACTATCTACAGAAATTTCACCATCAGTGAGGAGATCCTTACTTTCTGTATAAAAGCATGTCTACAACTCATCACTGGGGTTTCCCTCCATCCGTTCACCCCTCTGCATGTTGCATGGCCCTCCTTAACACCTAGGAGTCGTTATCCCACATCATGGACAGTTGTCCATCATTTAAAGGACTACATAGTGCCAGACCTAACAGACTTGTGGACGTCATTGCTGCTCATATTCTTTAATCTTTAAACACACTACTGTACAATCTAAATGGTTTAACTCACCTGCAAACGTTTTTTAGGAATTGCAAATAGACCAGACATTATTAATATCTTTCAGAATGGTAGTACAGGGGCAAAACTTTTAGCAAAGTACTGTTCAACCTCAGCAACTATAGGAAGCATGTTTATTTGGAAAAGGCGATGTTTCCTGTACCCTTAGAATGAGATGATTCATAACAATGTGCCAATCTGTTTTAATCTGTTGGATCATTCAGAATGATTCCTACTAAAATTTGACTTGTAATGTGGACTCAAATCAAGTATATGAAATGTATGTGTGTGTGTGTGTGTGTGCAGATGAGATGAGTTCAACATAAATACATAATTTTACAAAGCATCGTCATTATTAATATGTTTGAGATTGTAAGCAATTGTCAAATGACCTTTCTGGATGCTACATATTATAACGTCTACATCCTGAAAACTGCTGACACTTATGCTTACTGACTGCCCCCGTTTGAGTTTACGTCAAGTTATTTACATCATCCGTTAAGTAGCATATTTGTATGGTAAATACAGCCTGAACCTGTGTGCTTGTTTCCTGGCGTATCTTTGGAATTGCCATCTAATAAGGAGATAAAGAAATGTTCAACATGATTAATCTAAAAAAAGACATCAAGAATATTCAATTAAATGGCGCTGCCATAGAAAAGCCTAAGGTTTGAATATTTGACAGGGTAAACATCATAGCTTTAATAAAGAGCTTGAACAGCATATCAGTGTGGAAAAAGAGGATTTATCCAACTTTAAAGCTACTTAAAGGAGGAGTAAAGGGGGAACACTGGAGGTTGTCACAAATCAAACTTGCATGACTCGAGTAGCCAATCGGACTATTAAGTTTTTGAATATTACAAATTCTACTGAAGCACAGCACAAGTACCCATTTATAGTTTATATTAAATCAGTAAAAAAGCAAGAGGACAAGGTGGTTAAATATGCTGTTGTCAAGTGGAAATGGCACAAGACCAGAACTACTTGTATAGGGAAAAAAACAACAATCAAATCATATATTAAACATGTTTCAAAGTATTCAAACTAGTAAAAAATGGTCACTTATCCTGTTAGTTTAGATAAACACATTGTTGTAGTTCCAGCTGCCATCACTGGGTGGCAGGAACAGCTTGTTGGGCAGCAACAGGGAATGAATTATGGAAACTAATCCCATTTTAAATTATGTATGAGTTTTCAAACTCATTATTTGCGTAACACCAATTAGTATTTTAGACAGATCAACTCAAAGCATTAAGTCAGTATTTGTGTGTCTAGGTACAGACCGAATTAGTTTATCAGTTTTGAATCATAACAGTTTAAAGAAAATAAAATCTGACAGGATGACAAAGAAAGCATCACTATAGAATGGGCCTAGTTCCCATCAGTGCAGAGTTATAGATTTAATCCAGCATACATAAAAGAGTTTAAAGTGTTAGAAAATGAGAGGAAATAGAACTAAATAGAGAAAAATCTATTTTTTCAGTCTCCGTAAAGGTTAAGAAGCCATTGGAGTGTTTCATATGTTTTTAATGACACACAATGTATGAAAACAATTCCATATAAAATGACCATTTCTTCATAAAATATTATCTTATGTATATTTACTCCCACCTTCCTCCACAGTAAAGCACACACTGTATTCAATCAAATTAGCTACCAAAGTGATTGTTTTTTTATATATATACTATACATTTACATTATGGGACTTATTGAACAAATAGGAAATAATGCATTAAAACAACTCCCAATAAAGTGGTTATTATTATTCATGTCCTGTGACAATCACACAGTAAATGGTAAACTGTGAAAAGGTAAAAACAAAAAAAATATTCACATGAAAAGTACAAAAGATACATTTTCTTCAAATCTTAAATTACAGATATTTAATTTTATAAAACCGTCAGCACACTCCCATTAGTTAACTGTTCCTTCCTCTTGGGCTTACTCGTGGATGAGTGAAAACATTTTTTTAATACACCTTTGTAGATTATTATGTAGATTATTAAACTTAAATAAACCTGAACAGGTCTCATTTTCATTCAGTTAAGGCTTCTGCTCAGTCTCACAATTTAAAAAAAGAGACACGCAACCATTTTCTTTCTCTACATTGAGCTGATTCCAATGTGAATGCTGATCATGATGCAGCAATTTGCCCGAGAACACTTCAACGGGGAGAATGGCAGGAAAAGTGAACGTTTTAACATAAAGCAACAAGCCACAGGACCATGACCAGCGCCAGTCCTCTGTACTGCGATTAGTACAACGGAGCAGTTTTATTATAAAATAAACTAGAGAAAGGTCACATATGGTTTTAGGAGGAAAGCATGGAGATCATCTGTGAGAGTCCTGGGTCATGTGTAAGCCGCATGAGACATCTAGTGAACATTTTTTTACAAAAAGACACTCAGTATGAACGCCTGTACATCCGCTGGGATTGCATAGGTCTCATAATATCTAAAAAAAGATGATCACACATCTGGGGGCTGTGCTTTAATATGGTTATGATCCTGTGAAGGGG
>NC_045753.1:19829713-19835707 GCF_008692095.1 Etheostoma spectabile
GGGGGGGGGGGGTATTATATTCTGTGAATCCTTTCACTCCATAATAATTAATTACATTCTAAACAATGTTAGTATATGATAGCTGATGATAACAAAATAAAATCTGATGTTTTTATAAAAACACGTAATTTTTTATGTAAGAAATTGTTATATAAAATCAGGTTTCCTTTTTAGAGATCCTTTTTCTGGAACAAAACCCGTATGAGAACATCAAAAGACTTTCAAAGTAACACTGATGTGTTAAAGGAGGAGTGTGGAGGGTTGTACACATCTCAACAACAACAACCCAGTCACTTGTTTCAAGATTTGTTTCAGGATTTTGAGTCCCAAACATTCTGCGGCCGAGCTCCAAACCTCCGCAGAAGGAAACCCTTTTTCTCTCTTTTCAAAGCTGTGACAACATCGGTCGTTGGGACGTGCGAGTTGGGCGAGCGCTCATTTTCCAACATGGACAGGGTCAGACAATGACTCTATTGACTCTGTTTTGACCTCCCCATCCCCAACACCAGTTAGAATGAAATAAAGCACTATTAAAAAATACTGTTGATTATTAACTGGGATGCCAGTGTGTTCTCTCTGAGTGCAATTTGAGCCATGCATTGACTATCCAAACCAAGCAGAGGATGTTTTTGCCCCCCCCCCCAGATTCACATTCAGCTCTAGCATCTAGTGCTCACTTTTACACAAAAGCACATAACCGCTGAACTACTTTTTGTTCCATAAAGGGCAGCCGACACTTGTATATTTACATGCTGTTTCTTCACTTCTTTTGGAATATATGCACCAATAACTTGTACTGCTTTCTTGCACAGTGAAAGGCCACCAAAATCAAAAGGCTCATTGTGATAACACCAGCCTGGGGGACATATGCAGTATCATACCATGTAGTACATTGTGCATAATTCAAAATGCACACAATCTTCCCTAATTATTTGCAAAATCGTAAATCCCTGAAAAGTTGGCTCTAACTTAGTGAAAAGTACACTTTGTTGTTAAAACAAAAACATAATTTGGAGGTATTTGCAGCGTAAAAAGTCTGCTAGCACCTCGTATCTCGTACCACAAAGTAGCTGCAGCCAAGACACTAACAACCACATACATCAGTGTGGCACAATGCCTCTGTCTTCTCCATACAGGAAGCCTTTCTTTCAGGGAGCATGTTTACTGGCCAGATGGGCTGCTGGGCCTTCTTTGGCCTAAACAAAATGGCCTTTAGTGTGTTGAAGACCCCCCCAATCAGGTCAGAAACACAGTGACCAGAATACTAAACATCACCTTCAATGCATATCCTGGCTCACTATGTCAAAGTATTCTTTATGTTTTTTCTCTAATTAGCTGATTATATGGAATAACCTAGCACAAGGGAAATGAAGGAAATACTAAAAAATGCTTCACATGTAGTAAAAAATACCACAGACATTAAAACGAGTACTTCTTGTCTTGGGTTGTTGACAATGTGAACTCTTTTGCTTATCAAGTACCGGAGTTATTTACAGAGGCAGAGTTAACTTCTTTTTTTGGCACTTAATCCCATAGAGAGCACAGATTGCTGACAGGGAAGACAGAAATACAAATGATGCCATAGACACCAGAATAATGCTACACTGTGTTGAGTCATGGTGTGTCAGCTCTGTGATTTGGTGACTTTAACCGGACAACCTCCACCGGTTTGTATTCGGGTGTTTGATTTAGTTCCAAATGAACGTAATACCCACTATCAAATCACACACCTAGCTTGTTTCTGTCTCACACATATTCTTGTTTCCCTTTCTCTCGTTTCTTGTTTCCCTCAGTAGAACACAAGCTGTGACTCCTCTTGAGTTCATCACATTACTCTCATTCCCTCTCCTCAAGTATATCCACTCCAGGTGTCCGCTAGTCCCAGATACTCTGGATTCTCTGCTGTGGAGGTCAGAAACCCGTTCACGTGCCTGGGCACTCCTCCGTCTCTCTCGAGTGTCTCAGGGCCGTCCAAGGCTGCTGCCCTGGCTACAGCATTGGCTTTGGCCACCAGGTCCAGGTAGTATGGGTTGTCAAAGGCCGGAGAGGTGGCAGCCCCAACAGTTACGGGGACCAAGTATCCCGGGTTTTCTACGCTGTGACCGGAGCTCAGGCCGTTAGGGAGGCGTCGGTCTACTCTGGAGCCTTTACGAGGCAGCGTGCTGGGCCGATCGGGGATCCCCGGCCTGAGATCTTGAATATCCTGGTTGACGTACTCTAAAACACATAGGAGGAAGAATGAAAAGTCAGAACAAAACATGCAGGGATTCAACACTTCCTTTCATGTTATTTTTTGTTTTTATTTTTTGCTCACCTGGCATGATATGATTATGACTCCGTCTGGGCAGCGAGTGATTAAGGTGATGAGAAGGATAAAAGCCGTTTGGCCCGTCTGTCTCCAGGTCACCCTGGCTCCCGTTTGAGTAGGTGGGGTCTCTGCAGTAACGTCCGGGGCTGGCTGGGGGCAGCTCGTCTGGAGGCCCATCCAGGAAGACAGAGTCAGACTGGCCCCCGGCCGAGGGGCTGCGAGCCAAGGTTGGGTACTGAGGGACCCATACGCCATTGGAGGTGCTGACCCCTAAAGGTAAGGTAGGGTACTGGCTGCGGCCAAGAGTGTTCAGGGAGGAGTACATGCTCCGAGGGCCACCGGCGACAGAGGGCTCTACATCTAAGCCCTGATCTCTGCTCTGCTAGACAGAGAGAAGAGATAAATGAAATACAGACAATAAGGTGAATTCAGCCACTCAAAGGTATGCAGGTCTCTATGGCTGTGTGAATTAAGAAGAAGGTACCCTGTATGACTGGTGTCTGGATGCCCCATCTCCCTGAGTCCTGGGGAAGTGGTTTGGCTGAGGCACCAGATACTCCTCAGCATCCAGCAGTTCCCTCATGTTGTTCCCTTCCTCCTCCAGAAGCATTCGGAAAAACTGGCTGTCCACTGGGCTGGACATGCTCATTTGCTCATCATTCTGCAAGACAGAGGAAGAACACAATGGAAAACAGAGTAAGAACGTATAAGTACAGTATGTCTTTTTTTTTTAATCCTTAATAGACAGAACATATCTCTTTTCAAGAAAAAAAAAAAAACAGTCCAAAGAGCCACACTGTTGCAAACAACACTTGAGACAAATAACATTCTACAATGTACATGACATGAGCATTGTATGATAAAATACTTCAAGAACAGTCACAAAAAGTAAAACATCTACAACGTGGTACACATGTTCACATACCTGAATGACTACATAGCGAGGTGGATCTCTGGCCATGGCGCTAAAATCATTCACCAGATCTTTGAACCTCGGCCTGCTTTCTGGGTCAATCATCCAACCTGCCATCCAAACATAAAAATCAAGATACCAATTAATCATCGTCAAAACTAACTTCCAATATGTAACTCTGTTAGGGGCAGTAATTAATAATGATACATATTTACTACTAACATTTGACCATGATCATGTAGACGTCGATGGTGCAGATGAGGGGCTGGGGAAGCCGTTCTCCTCCCTCTAAAACATCTGGGATTTCTCTCGCTGGGATCATGTCGTATGGTTTAGCACCAAATGTCATCAGCTCCCAGACCGTCACACCTGAGAAGGAAATGTACAATTACAACAGCACAACTTTTACTCTTACAAAAAAATGTCTAGCAAAATGACAGTCTAATGAGTCATGAAAAGATGACTGGCATGAAATTAAGCTTTACATAAAATCAGTGCGTCGGTGCTCAAAACACCAATTTAAGCCAGCATTTATTATGATATTATAGATATTAGAGAATTTTTTTTAAAATAAGGATTTACAGCAGTTTCAAAACTTATTCCTTGCTTATGCAACTTTTTAGATTTAATATGAACTATTCTTATAACTTCAATACTACTTTTCTTAAGCATTGCAATAAATACAACGCAAAATAAATATAAAAATAAATAAATTAACTGCTTTTGTTCCAAAATTAAGTGCCTGCTTCTTAGATTTTTTTATCACCAAAATGACTGGTGAAGAAATCAAGTTTTTATGAAAAATAAACAGTCCACTTTACTAAAAATGTACTTGCTAAAAAAGGAACACCTTATAGTGTCATGCTACATCAGAAAAACTGAGAACACAGGGTTAGAGTTGGTTTTACCATTATGTCTTTTCCAGCATGGAGTGATACTGACCGTAGCTCCAGACATCACTCTGATGAGTGAACTTCCTGTGCAGAATAGACTCTAGTGCCATCCATTTAATAGGCACCTAGAAACACAGATATATATTATACATATATAATTGTAAATGTCCCTAGTGCAGATGCTCCTACAGTCACAGCCCCGTCTTACCTTCCCTCCATCAGCGTGATATTCGGTCTCGTCTATATCGAGCAGACGGGCCAGACCGAAGTCAGTGATCTTTACATGGTTTGGGTTCTTCACCAGAACATTGCGGGCGGCCAAATCTCTGTGGACCAGCCGCACTTCCTCCAGATAACTCATCCCCTTAACACACACACACACACACACACACACACACACACACACACACACACACACACAAACACAACACACCACACAACACCACACACAACAACACACACACACACACACACACACACACACACACACACACACACACACACACGTTGACAAATGCTGATGACACATCAAAACTGAAAGGAAAAATAAGGCAATAAAGAAATCAACAACATTTAGCCACTGCTGTTTGCTACGACAGATACACACATTTACTTCTACTACTACAAGCAGTAGTACAAGTAAGTGCACCTACATGAAAAGTTGATACAATGTTTCTACGTTGCATACCTTGGCGATCTGGACACACCAGTTGAGGAGGAACTGGGAGCCGATGCGGTCCTTGTTCTCCCTGACGTAGTCAAGGAGGCAGCCGTACGGCATCAGCTGAGTGACCAGCTGCACCGTGGAGGTCAGACAAATCCCCAGCAGCCGGCAAACGTAAGGGCTGGCCACTCCTGCCATCACATAGGCCTCCTAAGGAAGACAGAGGAAAGGTGTCGAGAGGTTTGGTATTTATGTGAACTATAAATGTTTGTGTGTGTATCTGGCTTTTACTCACATCAAGGATCTCTTTATTGGCCTTTGGCGAAGTGTTCTCTCGTAACACCTTGATGGCAACTGGTATTTTCACATTTTCCCCATCAGGAGCCCACACACCCTGAAACACAATAATCACTGCCATTCAAAAACTAACTAAAGACTTAAAGCTAAACATAAATGTAATGTTAAAGATCTAGCTATACCTTGTAAACAGTACCAAAGGCCCCTGCACCCAGCACCCTGAGTTTTTTCAACTCCGTCTCCTTAAGAATTCGCATCTGAGCCTGATTGGGTGACGCGCCACTGGGTGTCAAAGGCTCCACGAGCTGTACACATGAAGAAAGCAGATAGCAGAGTCCTTCATTACACACTACAAAACCCAAGGGGAACCTAAGACCTTGCCCTGATTTTGAACTAAAAACAATGAAAAAAAAAAAGTCTCATTTATGTTCAGCATTTTACTTCCAGCAAATAAACTCCCACCTGTTTCAACATTACACAACCCTAAGCTGTAACACCTGTCTATAAAACAACTTCAATAATAAAACATCAGTCTTTGTAACCGGTGACCGGGCTCCGTCCCCACCTCATGTTCTTGTAGGATCCTCCGCATTGTCTCCTTCCTCCTGAGCTTCTTCTGTCTCCTCAGGTAGAAGACCAGCAGAGCGAGCAGGATAAAGAAGAGTACCACCCCACCCACTGCAGCTGCGATGGTTGTACCCGGTCTAAACAGAGAAAAACAGTTAAACCCAGCTCCTGTTCCTCAAAATAAGGACAGAGAATCCGCCACATGATTTAAGTATCTGAAAAGATGAAGCAGCTCACCCTGTCCTGGTGTCAATAGGGCAGCCTCTCTCATCCATCACAGTGCATCTGAAACACATAAGCACTGGGTGTGAAATCATTCTAATTGTGTGTGTGTGTGTGTGTGTGTGTGTGT
>NC_045753.1:19835717-19852290 GCF_008692095.1 Etheostoma spectabile
GTGTGTGTGTGTGTGTGTGTGTGTGTGAGAGAGACGTGTGTCCACTCACGACAGCGTGCAGTTGGTGTAGCAAGGCAGACAGTGTCCTGTAGCGTTGCTGTACTTCCACACAGTTTGCTGATCCTCCTTCACACCGCTGGGACAATGATCCACACAAAACTCACCATCCTGGAAGTGTTGACACTCTGAACAATGCTCTGCACCCTGAAGACACAGAAACAGCAGGAACAAGCTGGTCATGTGGTGAAAGAACAAGGGGATGGCATGTTATTGTTTAATCAACAAACTGTAAAAATAAATTTAAAATAAAAACATTGCAGACATATTATCCAGTCATTTCATCACAATTTATTCTATTTTCATAGTATTTAAGTATTATATTCCATTGAAGCTACTCTGTTCTGCAATGGAAAACCATGGTAAAGAAACATCTTCAATTGGCTTTTCCTCGGCAGGATCACATAAATGAACATTTGTGGTCAATTTGTAAATAATAAAGGAATATTGTCTTTGACAATATGTTATGGCAATGACTGAAAACAATGTGGATAATATTTAAAGTGCAACTGCACATTTGTATGAAGGTCTTGTCCAGAATGAACCATGTTTATAATCCAAAAAGGTTGATTTATTTTAATGTCAAATGGTTGAGTAGATGAGGCGTATTCAGATTTCTTTTGGTATGCAAAGACTGTAAGCAACATAATAATCTTACCGGGCCATGACAGGAGGCAGAGCCATTGAGAGATCGACACTCTGAGTGACAGGCAACACACAAAGATCCATCTGTGTATTCACGGATAGACCTGCAACACAAGCACAGCTGGGATTTAACACAACGTCCCATAACACTGTCTGGCATTTGTTGGATGCTTTTATCTAAAGCACCTGATGCTGTCATAAGGACATCCATTTTTAGAAAGGGGAACCCAGCTGCAAATAACTGTCAATGTTAGCCTCACCAGATGACAACTTGTTCTCTGAACCACAAAAGACTGGACAACAACGTATATCATTTTTGAACAACTTTTCGTGTTATCTTATTGGGACCATATCATGATAATCTTCGGTTAAATAAACGGTTTGATATTTTGGTAAATACGTTTATTTGCTTTCTTCTCTTTATGCTAAACCAAGCTAACAAGCTGCTGGTTGTAGCTTCATATGTAGCATGCATGCAAGAGTGATTATGCGTGTAATCACATAATGTGATTAATCTTCTAATCTAACTCTTAGCAATAAACACCTGTGGGATATTTATTTTGGACTGTGTAAAGTGTGCATACATTACCTTAAACTGCAGGGAAATTGATACAAACTTCAAAATGGATCTTTACTGATTTATTTTAGTAGTGTTATCTTGTAAAAATTTCAGTTACATACATATGTATCACACAAAAAATCAATTCGGGAAATTGGCTGAGTCATATGTATTTGATTTGTCATTGATGTACAGTTGCTTACGGGCACAATTTAAGTTAAAAGCTTTCCAATGGATTTATTGCGACTACTTTGGCATTTGGCACTGGCTGACAATCCAGTCAACCGGTACTATTTATACCTGGATACTGTGCTATTTGGAACATTATCACTTGGCTTTTTATTGATTTAGTGCAGCCACACCTACACAAACACAAATGTTCTCACCCCTGATAGATGTCACACTGCTCCACGCACTCAGTACCGCGTTGGAAAGCCTTGCAGGATGCACACTGGCTGGGCCCCGGGCCCCAGCAGCCCCCCTCACACAGGGGGTGACAAACACGGCCCTCTTCCTCTGAAAACACATGCAGAGTAAACAGAACATGAAGCACAATGGATTTCTGTTGGAACAATACATGGAATTGAACATTGTATCTTGCCGAGTTATTTAACTTGGATGAAGTGACAAGTGCCTGATCAAAGTGCAACCCACAGAAACTCGAAGGGACCTTGGCATTGCATAATGTGTTCACCCACCACAGAGTTGGGCGTCCTGGTTCTTGCTGACGATGCGGTGGGGTCCCTGGGTGGGATGGAGGAGACTATCCCAGGGGAGTGAACTGGTATAGCAAAGCTGGGAATTGTTGTGCAACAGGACCAAACCTCCACTGACGCTGCGTAGTGAACGCAACCCAAGCGACCGGATGTGTAAATTCTGGATGGCCAGAGAAAAAACACCTCTGAACAGAAAGAGATAGAGAAGTTGTAAGTGACCAGTCTGTCCATTAATAATGATTTTTCTTTGTTTTCAAAAATTAAATCAAAACAACTCACTCAGAATGCTTTATCACGATATATTTTCATACATCTTGATATTGTGAAGAGATCAAACCAAACATGACTTAACCCCAGCCTCGACAGATGTAGCATTGATTCTCTTGCGCTTTCAAATTCGGTCAAAAATTTGTGGGTTAATTTATTAAAAAATGCATGTACAGTACAAGATCCTACTATTTATTATGGTCCGGTTTTAAAACCTTTATACACTAAGGTAAGGTTGTTTGTAAGTGTTAAAAATAGGTATCAATGTGTTTCAGTTAATGAAACCAGAAAGAAAGACAGCAAGGTAGACACTTTAATTAAAACAAAGAAACAACAAGACTGTTCCAATTATCCAATAACAGCCAATAATGTCAGACCTTGTTGTAAAAACAGTGACAGAAGAACAGATATCACATTTGTCACTATGACCTAGTTTAAACATGCTACACTAGATAACAAATAGCGTCTCATAGATTTTTACTGTTATCCTAGTTGGCATGTGTTGCAAGTTAAAGCAGCTGTGTTGGCTAATAATTACCCTTCAGTAACCCTGAAACAAACTGTCTCAACTATACCAGGAGGTACATAGTTGAAAAAACAGAGTACAAACAAAGACACAATGTGGGTGGATGGACATCAAGACAGTGGCATGTGGTGACGCACCACACTACTTGACAATACTGGATGTGTCTGACCATTTAAGTTAAAGGCCTATGTGTATGATGATGATCCTTTTTATGATTTGTTTTTTGCTTTGAGTTTTACTTGCTTACACTTAATGTCAGAGAAACGGAGTAATAAAATATGTACATTCATAGTGCTCCTAAATAAAAAGGATTTTTTTTATGAAAAACAAATTGCATTTCATATCATACCTGCAGGCAACCCAAATCACAATGGTAAAAACATGTACAATAAAGTGAAGAAGTGTTGATTTTAGGACAATATGGTTAATATTTTGATCTTTCCTCTCTGACTGCCTCATAGAATCAAATCCTGGTTCACAAAAGATTTCCTTAAACTTAACTGCATAAAAACTGAATTTCTCCTCGTTGGCACCAAGTCCACTCTAGCTAAATGCAACAACTTCTCACTTACAGTTGACAACTCCTTAGTTTTTCCCACCCCCCATGTTAAGAGTCTGGGTGATATCCTTGACAGCACTCTATCATACGAATCTCATATCAACAATATTACTTGCTCTGCATATTTCCACTTAAGCAACATCAACCTTCTTTGTCCGTCTCTTACACCTAACTCCTCCACCATTCTTTTTTTGTGATTAACAATTTTTATTTTTTAACCCCCCCCCCCCAAATTATTCCAGACCATTCAACAATGTCATATTGGGCACCCAGATAGCTCGGTTAGAAGAGCAGGCGCCCAAATATAAACGGTTTACTCCTCGAAGCAGCGGGCCTGGGTTTGACTCCGACCTGCAGCCTTTGCTGCATGTCCTTTCTCTTTCTACCTCTCTCTCTCTCTCTCTCTCTCTACTTCTTCAGCTGTCCTGTCAATAAAGGCATAAAAATACCCCAAAAAAGTTAAGTAATATTAACGGATATTACATTTTTACGAACACCTCCACCCAAGCCATTTTATAAACCCACTCCTGGATTGACGGCACCCCTTTATTCTTCCATCCCCTTAAATTAATCGGTCATTAAACTAGTCTGGACCCAACTTCTCATGTGCTTATACATCCCGTTTAGGATTGACCCATCTCTTAGAACAAATAACCCTGGGCTGAAAGGAAGCTGGGTCCGACACAGGTTATCATGTATCCCATTCCTTAATTCCTGGACTTTATCACAGAACCATAAGACATGAAGTAATTGGCCATCCTCTGTCTTACATTTCCAACAACTTGGTGTGTCTTTCAGACCAATTCTAAAACGATTAGTAAGCGATGAAGGAGGCGCAACCTCAAACCGCGTAGCACTGCCATTCTTGTCACATCCCATTTAGATAACTGAAACGCTCTCCTCTCTGGTCTCCCACTCAAACTCCTCCATAAACTTCAACAGGTCCAGCAGCTGCTTGAATCATCACCAGAATCCTATCCATCAAACACACCCCTGTCCTTCAACAACTGCACTGGCTCCCTATCAACCCTGCATTGACTACAAGATTCTCCTCCTCCCTTTCAAAGCTCTCCACAACATGGTACCTCCTTACCTCTCTGAACTCCTCCAGAACTACACCCCAACCTGTACTCTTCGCTCTTCCTCCTCCATGCTCCTCATCACACCTCCTGCACGGCTGTCTCACATGGGGTCAAGAGCTTTCAGCCCTGCAGCCTCCCCCCCATCTATGGAAAGCACTCCCACAACCCATCCGTGACACTGACTTTCACCCTACATTCAAATCTTGTCTTAAAACCTACCTTATCAAACTGACATTCTCAGTGTAACGTTACTTTTTTATTTTTTCTTGCATTAATCTGTTGTTGTTTATTGCTTTATGTTTATGCTTGGTCTGTTTTATTGTTGTACATCTGTTTTATCTTTTATTATTTGTACATGTAAGATGTCCCTGAGTGTTGTGAAAGGCGCCTATAAACAAAATAATAATAACAATAATAATAATAATATGGAGACATGCAGAGAAAAGAAAGGCAGACACAAATGTCAGACAGACAGATAGGCAATTCAAAAGTCTTACTTGTAGAGCATCCTGCCTCTGATCATCTTCAGGTTCTCAAACACACTCAAGTTAGTCCACTCTTCTGGCCAGGCATCAATATACAAATAACCTGCAAGGGAAATCAAACATATTTGCTAATAACATTCAAATAGAGGTGACATGGTATGCTCTGTGTATCAGACTTCATTGTGGTTTCATATGTAAAATCTGATTGAACTTGGCCAGATTTTTCCTCTCTAGGTAAAATCTTACAAAAAGGATTCAACAAACACTTCATCAGGGTTCCCCTCAGTGCTCAGTACCTGTAATCTCCTCCAGTCTTTTGAAGGCACTCAGCTGCTCGAGGGTCAGACCTGATGTGTTGCTCACAGGGTCGCTGGACAATGACAGCATAATATTTAAATACAAATTGATTAAAAAAAACCTTACTAGAGATAAAATATCCAGTGGTGAAGGTTAGCTCAAGTTTGTGTTTACATTTCACGCTTTAAACAGTTGGACGATGCAAGATAATTTATCAGGAATTTGGCATCTCAGCTTCCGTCGGTGTCACATACGCTGATCTGCGAATCTTTTATTTGACGTCCACAGAGTGACTGGTGAGGCATCTGACTAGTTTGATATAAATTCTATATATTACTGTGTATAACTTTTACTCTTTACTTAAGTGTAAATTTCTCTATTGCATTTAAATTGTATTACATTTAAATCACAATGAGAAGGAAACTTAAAAATTTAAAGTCAAAACATTCACGTCTGGTTTTGAAGTACATTTGAGTACAATGACTTTCACATTGACTTGCACAAATTTATTTAGTAATTTCTAAAGTACCGTTGTGAGGTAAAACTGTATGAATGTTCTATATTTGGCCTGTGTCTCTTACCTTGCAAAGCTCTGAGGGAGGAAAGCCAGACTACCAAAAATCTTCTTACACTTGTTGAACTGCTCAACATTAGAAGATGTTACCATGATGTTGCCATTGTTGTCCATGACGCCGAGGTTGTCCATACCCAGACCATAACACACTGCAATACAAACCATGACGATGGATTAAATAAATCCACACATTAAACTGAAATTACTAAATACGTCTAATATAGCAGGAAAGCAATGACCAACAACCCTCAATAAAAGCCAGGATATCATCAGTGTAGAAGGAAATATAGTGTTGTGTATCACAGTAAACAACGAGGGTATAAGGTGAGTGACATATTGTTTGAGCTAGTGGTTCGATGGCATTGGAAACTGTTTGGAAAGGGAAGGCACTCTGAAGAGAATATTATATATAATATTATATACTTAGCAGGTGATTAGATGAACCATCTGTGTATCAAACTCTTGCCCAAAATCCTGAACTGAAGTAAAAACAAATGATACATTATCTAAGTTATGTAAATGTCCTGATTCATAAGACAAACAACAAGGTACTGCAAAAACAGGTTGGTTTACTTTGCACCAGTCAGAATGGGATGCATCAATACATCAGTGCATGCAGCACAAATCATAATCCCCTGTACCAAAGCACAATGTCATGCACATGGAGAATGCAAAACTTAAATGAATCCAGATTATTAGTTATGTGACATATGAGCCACCTAGTGTGAAACTGTTTTTTCCCTGTTGAACTTTTGGATAGCTACTGTTTGTTAGGTACACCTTTTTCAATTGCAAGTTTGCCGGCTGTGCAGATATAATCTGAATCTCCCATTTCTACCACATCCAAAAGGAAAGCTCTATGGGACTAAGATCTAAGATCTATGGGACTAAGATCTAGTGACTGTGGAGGCCATTGGACTACCCTAAACTTATTGTTGTATTTGTGGAACCAGTTTGATAAGTGTTTTTTGTGACATGCCGCGCAATCCTGCGGGAAGTAGGTGTTCAGGTGAACCTAATAAAGTGGCCAGTAAGTACCGTACTTGTAAACATTGTATTGTGGTTAAATGCAAATGTCCTCACAAGGACAGTCTCACCTTTGGGACAGTCTCCTTCGCACCTTTCACATTTCTGCATTTCGTTTCCGTCAGGGTGGGCGACGATAACTTCCTGGTTGGTTCTGGGACAAACCAAAGTACAAGCCACTTCCATAGCCAGATAGTTATCTACAGACAGGGAGACAAAGTGTTCAAAGGGCATCTTTGCAGTAAAAAGAAAATGAATTAGGTATGATGAAATGGAAAGCAGGTAGCCTAAATCATTAAGAGTACAGGAATATGACTGTAACAACGCCAGGTTTGGATCTCTCTTTATGTGTGTGTGTGTGCATGCTTTAATCTTGGCACAGAAACCAAATGAATAATATTTTCTCCTTCTCCCCCCGTCAGCTTCAACTATCACATCAAGGCGCCGTACAGCGAGACACTTAATCATCAGGTGCACCAGTGGAGCTGCACAGTGGCTACTAGCTGAGCACCTTTTTATAGCTTTTATAGATTAACAAGGTCTGTTCAAAATAAGTTCTCACAAGGACACGTCTTGACGCAGGTGGCTCCAAAGCTGAACTTCTTGTTTGGGTTGGGTTTGGTCTGATAGGTGGAGGGGTCGTAAATAGTAGGTGGAGGACAGTTCTCCTTACACACACCACTGTCATTGAAGTGGCGGCACGCCTGGAGAGAATGAGGAATGAGGAAACCCGTTACTCCAGAAATGACATAAGACTGTGAGATTGGATGAGATTACAGTGAACACAACAAATATCTGTTATGTGCGTGTGTGTTTTTTACCAGACAGTCTGAGTCTTTGGGTCCTGTGCATCCAGCAGCGCACTGCAGGTGACAGCAGTCACTGGGTAAGGGACCTTTACACCGCTGACAGCCAGACGCACATTTAATACGGGTCACTTTGGACAAAGATAAAAAAGTGACAATTTTAAGATGTACTTCACCTGCTCTAGACTTTATCCAGTAAAAACCAAACCGTCATAATCTGCACAAGATGTTAACTCACAGGTCTGGCAGTCCTGTGCAGTTTCTCCCCAGCAGCTTTTCCCACATACAGAGGAACAACTTGGACCTGTGCAAGACAAAACACAACACATGAGGAGAGGTAAGGACTTATCCCACAATTTAACAAGACTCTAATGCTAAACTAGCAACTCTGTGGGACTTTAGCAAAGATCATCATACTTCATCAGAACTGACAGTTATATTAAACAGGTGACATTTCTCTTCCTGTACTATCCTGTTGGATGTTCAATATTTCAATCAGTTGCTCACATTTAGGAGCCCGAGGCTGCAGTTTGTGCAGCCGGGCGTGGATGTTCTGCTCGTCCAAAGTGTCCCTCCAAACAATGTTCTGGGGGTCTGGGAAGCATAGCTGGGGGTTGCCCCAAATATACACCACACCCAACAGGATCTCTGCAGGGGAGATAATACGTTAGAGGAGTTCAAAAACTTACTGTCATAGTAGATAATAGAGGCTGAAGCCTAATATATCTGAACATGCTTGATTGATTGATGAATGAGTCAAAACAACTCAAACAAAGTCCCAACCCCAGTCCAGTCAGGTCATACTGGGTTTGGGTATCAATTCTGAGCTCTACTATACTATTATCCAACCTGTGAGGCTACGGAGCCGGAGCGTCCTGAGCCCCTGTCCGCCCAGAGTATTATCCAGCACAGCCAGGGCGTAGCTGGAGTTGTATAGCTGGCTGCCTCTTATGATTCGAAGGTTGTCCAACGGCAACAGACTCACTGACACATGAGCAACCAGTACATAGCCCTGTACCTCCACGATCCCCTAAAGAAGAAGAGGTAAAGAAAAAACAAAGGGTCTGTTGTGGAAACAACAACAAGTGGACAGACTAAAAAGATATGACTCAGACTCATCTGAGCATCTGAATACTTATTTCCATCTTATTTGTTTTGTACCTAAGAAATGTAGCTCAGTGTAAATTCTCTGAGGAAGACCTAACACTTAATCACTACTCTCTTCCTAAATCATATCAGCTGTTGGAGGCGTACACCTTCCTGTGAACCAAACAGAATAGGCCACAAATTCCAAGGGCCAATCACAGTATCACAACCCTGCTTCAAATCTGTTTCTCTCCCTGCTGCTGTCAGCTGTCATTTCAGGCAAAGCGTGCAACCCTCCACCTCCAGTCATTGTCACCCAAACGCATCTTCCTCCTGCTGGACGCTCCGTCGACTCCTTCAGTCTGGTCTTTGGGCTCCTTCGCTGCAACCGCCAGTATCTTTTTTTTTTATACAGCCATTATTACAGAAAAAACACATTGTATATACCTGAAGGAAGGAGAGGTCAGGGTCTCCATGCAGATGTGTGATCTCCAGGTTGCCGTGGACAACCTGGCAGCCAGTGTAGAGCAGCCTGAGGGTCTCATAGTGATTTTCCAGGCTGGAGGGCAGGTCCAGCTTCATGTCTGTACCCAGGCACACTGCAACACAGATAACATGTGACCCCAACTTAATCCTGCATGTAAAATACTATTAAAACCTTTTTCATTGCTCAACATTCAGGCTGTTTTATTCTCATTCAAAGTCATATGGAAAGCAAACATTATATTAAAAATAATGAATAAATTAAGATACAAAAGTCTACACCAATAATACTCTGAATGTTGCTGTACACTTAACAGCCAAAAATGTAATTGACAGAACTACTTTTGACAACAACAAAATAAATAAAACATTTAAAATAAAAAAAGACTCTTTAAGACCTCAAAATACAAAATTCAAATATCCTACAGTACAGTACAGTATTACTGACTCATCATTGAACTACACCAGGCCCTTGAAGTAATCCAAATAGTTTAGCAGCATTATGAATCCAATGAAAAAAGTACAAATGTACAATACTCACTGAATGCATAATAATGAAATACGTAGGCCACTTAAAAACAGTGTGTAATTTTAACTATCAACTCACATTCCTGTGTTGAAAGTGCTGAATACTGAACACCCCATGTTCAGTGCATTGACAAATTATTTGAATAAATACATAAATAAGTAATAAATAAATAATTTAAAGATGTAATTTTGGAGAAATCTGATGACATTTTATAGACTAAACAATTAGTTCATTACTTTCAATAATTTAATGAGAATGAAAAAAAATCATTAATAGAAGCCCTAAAACAGATTTTTGCAGCACTCACTTTTCTGTGATAAATAAGTGATTTATACAGAACAGGGCCTGCTTATATACTGTAAGTGTAGCCTCTGAAAAATAGCAATTACTAGACAGACTTTTGACTGTGTACTGTAACGGTTTACAAGTGGCCTTGAACGGGTACTCTGAAATTCAAACCATAGGCGCTGCCTCTGTCGTGTCTCGGTATGATATAGTTTCCACTGGCAGCAGAGAGCACACATTCCCCACAGTGGGTCACACACAGCATGCACTCAGGGTCATACAGTGCTACAATTCACAGGGGCTCTAACACACACACACATAGCTCCCATGCTTTAGCAGGCGGTCACACAGTGGACAGTCCCTCCACTGCTGAGGTTATAAATGACTTCCTCTGGCTCCCTTCCAACTGCCCTTCAATAGTCAACCCACTTTTCCTCATTGAAGCCCCCCTGTGCTATCTCTGTCCCTCTTTTTGGAAAAGACGGCTGGGTGGACTCCTATGCGTCATCGGAGAAACAGGAACTACAGGCAGTCAGGAGAAGGGGGACTTTCATGATACACTTGGTTCCAAGTTCAGGACATATGTCCTGAACATATGTGTTCAAGGCATGCTCTTATCACGTATGTGCGTAAAGTTAAATTACAGCTCCTGCATCACAGCTAAGAAGTATTGAGTCATAAAGTGTCAATAAGTCCACATTATCTATCTAACCTTACAGCTACTGCATCAAATGGGTCTGTGATTGATAGTACGGCAGCCAAAAATACACACTCAGTCGTTGCAGTTTGTGTCAAATATCAAATCAAATGAATAATCACTGCCTCCTTAAGTGATGTCATCATGAAAAATAGTTTTACATGTCAAACTAAGAGTGGAGTTGTGCTTTTATCCTGCAGCATTTAAATAATTTTAAATAATTCAATTTACTTTTAATTTTAATCTGTTTATTAATCCCCAATGGGGAAATAAGACAGATTATCAAAACAGAAACAAAATCCGACTCCCTGAAACTCTGTGATTTGCACAAACTACCACACATCAGCTCCAGCTCTAGGGATTAGGTAAATGTGTTGTAATAAAAAGCACAAAAGAGCAGATTTTCCATTTCTAAAAAGTGTGTGTAAAGCCAGTTCTCAACTTCCTCTACTTTTATTCCCTCATTGTTTGCTCTCCAAAAGTCTCTCAGTAACGGCTGTGTGTGCATGCTTGGCCTGTTGAGGAGCTGGCCACCCCCCATCCCTGTGGCCTAAAATACTCCCTCTTTTATCACTTGCTTTTCTCCATCTGCCCACAGTCATATTACTATCCTTGCCTTCCTCTTTTTAAAATTACTCACTACAACTTTTTATTACCTGTTTTGAGAGCCTCCATTCATTTATTCCTGGTTGTTGCCAAATTCTCTTTGGACTCTGGAAAGTGTAATTTTGCTGGAATGTGTGTCTTGATTTCTAAACATGACATACATGTATGTATTTCACCAGTGATGGGGGGGGGGTCAAGAGAAACCAGATTATAATTTAGTGTCTTGTTCAAAGACACAACAGCAACCTGTAACCCTCCAGGTCACAAGATGATCTCTGTGACCAAAAGGTCACCCCCCCCCCCACACACACACACATTAGGACTGATTTCCGCACAGCGTACAGTAGCAACTTGGCTCTGTAAACTTCCACTGGTCAGGTGTGTCTGTGGTTAACAAGAGAAAGAATGAGAGAAAATGTCTATTTTACTGTTTTTTGTCCACTTTTTGATCATTTACTTGATTACAGTTGAGTACTTCTGTGTTCAGTTGGGCCCCTGATCTGCAAGCTTTTAACAGTTTGTTAATTTCTAAAATCAGTGAACATTTCTTTGTACTTTAAACCCAGCATTCATTGTGATCTTATTCAGTGTTCTGGCGTAAATGCAGGGGCAGGTTTTAAAGCATCACAGGAACATGAAACAAACAAAGTAGCTTGTGCAACGTGTTGTCCGGCCTCGTCGGAAGGCAAATGTGTTTGAAGCTATACCAGACAACCACGCATAGGCTGGGTGAGAAGCTTGCTATCATGAAGATGACAGAGGTAGTTGTGCATAGACAGAAAACTGAAAACATAAAAAAGAAGTTCAAACCTTTCTTACTTTCTCACATTTGCACAGGTGGCTAACCATGATCTGAAGTAGGTGTGATGGTCAGATTGACAGTTTTGGAAAGTTGCAGAAATTGTCAGACGCAGCTCCCACAATCCTGTGTCTGAAAAGTGTGAGAGGAGTGGGTGCTTTCGACAAGCACTTTGGTTGGCTCTAATTGATGCATTTAATGTAACTTTCTAAAGTGTGTACAGTGATTGGCCATCTGTGTGGAGGAGAGAAAATAAGATGGGTTTGAATTTCTCTCTAGCTCTTTTTTGTCATACTATTGAACTATTTCCATCACTTTTGGTGCATACAGAGTGCAACATTAGATTTACAGTTGCAAGGCTTTTCCCCAGTGTGTTTACTGTTGTTGCAGACAGTACTATTTTGTCACAACAAAGTATATCTTGTAAGAATTACTATTGACTTAATCTGTGATTTGATCTTAATCTGGCTTCTTACAAGAGAGGATAGGGCGACTTTAAACTGACCGTCTTGCACCAGTGTGCTGCTTGGGACTGTCTGCAAGCTGAAAGCCAGCTTGAAGCCACACCTGTGTGAGGCAACGTGCCAGTTAGCACAGGGAGTGTGCGTGTGTTTACCACTGTGTGTACAGTAAGTGACTGAAACACCGTGGCAGCAATGCTACTGCAGGAGTTTGACTTAACCATGGTGGAAAAGCCTGCAGTGTGACACAACAGAACAGTCAACAGAATCCTCTGGCCTCAACTCTGCTCTAATGGATCCCCTTCAAAGCTCAACACAAACAGAACAAGCTGATCCAACGGGACTCTCTGTCAGCTTATTATCCCTCAGATTTAACGTGTCAGACCGATTCTAGGACAATGCTAATCCTAGCGTTTCTTGCATAAACTTCACATTTCTCCCAACCTCCCTGAACACATTCTTTCTTACACTTTACTCCACTGCTGAGGAAGAAAAAACAGGTATTGCTCAACAGACAAGCAGAACAGGATCTGTGCTGCACTGAGCCTCACTCACTCACACGGTCATTGATTGACTACAATCACAAACACCACTGCATCAAAATCTCCTGCATACTTTTATTTTTTACACATTTAACAGTGTTAAAGCATCTGCAGCTGCATTTAAATACAATTCATTTCAAAGGGAATAAAAAGAAGAAAGCGTCCCATACCTATCACAACTACATTATTTCAGCATTGCAATGACCTCTATTGTAAAATCAAGACTTGTGCATGATGTGTTGCTAAACTCAGCCATGTTGGACCAATCACAGAACTCACGCTTAACTGATGCTTTAGAGATCAACACTGTGAAGTAAAGTGCACCAACCTGTTCCCTCCAACAATGCAGTTGTATTTGGAAATCACTTCACCTGTGAATATTGGCTTTGTTTGTGTGTAGTGGTGGTGGGGATAGCAGCTAATAAAAGACAAAGAAGCATCACTGCCGTATTGTGTACTCATTTTAGAAATAAAGATGACTTCATCCAACATTAAAACGTGGTGGTATTTTAAGGTATCAGGCACTGGCCTAATTCCTCACAGGGGCATGTCGATAAAAGCTGTCATGTAACTGTCAATAACGACCGCATTGGAAGAATATTTTCAGAATTATTGCTGTCAATATGTCTGCCATTAGCTTGTAATATATAGAATGCTTTTAAAATAATCTGACCTGGCTTATTGATGTCTGACTCCACTCAAAATATATCTCTATCAATAATGAGGCCTATGCAACCACGACTACAAACTAAAACTGCAAATAACTCAGGATTGAGATGAACTGTTTGGCCTATAAAAAGTCAGAAGACAGAAAATATGTATTAGAGTCCAAATTAATGTTTTCATATTGTTTTTTTCTATTTTGAGGCGTAAGTTTTTATTTAGTCTTGCAGGCCAAACCTACAACTATGTTCAGTTTTACTACAATGCAAGAGAATGGAAAGCAGCAAATCCTATTTGATATTCTGGAATCATCAAATGTTTGACATTTTTGCTTGAAAATGACTTTCAATGTCTAATGGATTTCTGTAGATGGACTACTAAACTGAAAATAAAAATAAACATCCTCAACATCCTTCTAAATGAGATGAGATCTTATCTGCAAATACATTATTTATGTTCTTTTGCTAAGCATTAGGGGTGGGAAAAACAATCGCAAATCGTACGTTTCATGGTTTTCTAGGCGAAGACTTTCAAAATCGATTCTTTTCCCTGAAATTAATATTTTTAATTTAATTTTAACCAACAATTTACCTAAATATTTTTTGTTTATACCTACATCAGATCCGCTTCCAGTAAAACAGACCAAAAGCAGAAAATACGTTATGTGGCCTACTTCTTTACAAATTAAATACTTCAGACTTCTTAAAAACAATTAGCTCTTAGGAATGTCTCATGATATATTGTTTCTATAAGTGTATTATTCCAACTATTTATTTTGTTAAGGAAGGAAAAGAAAATCTCAATACTCAAGAATAACAATACTTCTAGAATCGCAGTAAATGAAAATTGCAATACACATCAATTCGGCAGCCATGTATTGTGAAAGAATCGAATCGGGACAAGGCCACATCGTCCCAGCCCTAATTACCATATTGATATTGATATAGATAGATAGATAGATAGATAGATAGATAGATAGATAGATAGATAGATAGATAGATATTTATTGATCCCAAAAAATTGGAAATTACGGTGTTACAGCAGCACACGTACATTAGTCACACAACACAGAATATAAATATAAATGAGATATTAGTAAAAAATATACATACAAACAGTATACATGAAATAATAATAATGATAATAATGATAATAATAATAATAATAGGAATAAAATATAAGAACAAATTTAAATAAATACAGGATGGGAAAACAAAATGTGCAACTGCTTAAATAATATGCTAAGTGTATGCTAAAATGTAAATGAACCAATTGTGCAGGTTGCCCTTAGTGCAATCTTGTGGTGTCTAAAGGTCTCATCTAGCACCCCATATAGCCTGTATTTAAAAGAAAACTGAGACAATGTAGCACTATCTTGTTTGCACTTTCAGTTAGCTCTTGTTTTACTGGCATGCACTCAAGGTCCAAGTGTGACAAGTGGCCCTATATCAGACAATGTCCTCTTTAGAGCCAGAAGTGAATAATTGACATCGTCATGATCCTAGCCACACAAAGCCCTGTTTGTTATTGTTGGTATGTTTTTGTTTATGCGTAGAGCAAACCAGCATAACGTCCGCCTGCACGCACCAGTCAGTCAGAGTCGCTCTCTGTGTCCAAGCTGCAAAGCAGGTTCTCATATTTCTCACCTGTTTCACCGCCACAACTAGCCCACTATTTTGTTCTAGCAGTGTTTATAAGTGTAACAAAAGTTGCTACATGCGAGTTTTAGTCCAAACAGTGAATCTGGTTTAAAGCTAGGCTACTTTGTGACAGGTGTGATTTTTCTCCTAATCAGCGTGACATAAGTCCCACGAGCCTCAGCAGTGACTGAGAGAGGACGAGGGCTCGCGGAGGAATGTGGTCCTAGCTAGTAATATTATCCTCTCTGGGACGAGCTGAACCTCGCACGTTTACCCAAATACAACCCACATAGTATACTTTTATATTCCATTTAGAAAGAGTGTCTATTTTGATTACAGCGGTGCCCTCGAAGGCGTGAAAAAGCTCTGGAAGTTACCCACCTTCTCTGCCCAACGTGCCCGTCACTACGAGCAGCACGGCCCCGAGAAACACCAAACTTCTCGCCGCCTCCATCTGCTGCGACCCAATGACTCTAGTCCATATTCCAATATTAGATGTTTCTAATGTTCCCAATGACGACTTGCCGTATTCTTACTTCTTCTCGTCTCCAGTTTTTTTTTCTTTCTGGCACCTTTGGAGTTGTTGTTCGTTTCCCAATCTCAGTGACTTCCTCCCTGGAATTCCGTGCCTGTTGGTAGTAGCGTGACAGCGCGCAGGAGAAGAGGCGCGCTCCCGTGAAGGCCTGGGCGGGGAGTGGCAGGTTGACTCAGCCCGCCCTTTCTTTAAACGGAGTTATCTGAATGCCGGGCAGTGCTGTTCTAACTTTCTAACACTTGTAGGCTACATTTCATTCGGTTGTTTGAGCTTCACAGTGTAAAATGATGTATGGAAGGCATCTGCTAAAGAGGAAACGTTTCTCTGCTCTCGTCAACTCTGAGTCCATTGTTTAATCGTATGTCTGAGCTGATGTGACACCATTTTAAAATTGTTTTCACCAGGAAATTTTACTTAAAGATTAATACTGTTATACAGAGCAAATTATTTGTTTACAGTATGTCTCAAAACGTGTCTGGAGGGGATCTCTAAAATGGCTGCTTGGCAACCACAAAAACTGGAAATTTAATTATCCTAAATATTTCAAGCAATCAAGGTAGACTATGAAATATGATTAGCCAAACACCACCAGTGAAATAAGAATTAAGCTCCTTTACAGCCCACTAGTAATAAGGTTTTAAAAAAAAA
>NC_045753.1:19852300-19859779 GCF_008692095.1 Etheostoma spectabile
AAGAATAGTCAAGAAAGTTAATAAATAATACTTCCATTATTCAGTAAACTGACCTAAATGTGTAAAAATTGTAGAGTGCAGCTTAAAGCAAATGTATTATGCATTCGTATTATCATCACGTCTAATGGTGATTGCAGTGTAATATTAGCAAATTATAGAAAATGGATATATAGAGTTTGGAAGTGTCATGTATATAAGATGACAGTATGTCTAGTATAGACTTAACTAATTTGCAAAGTAGTACCTATTGTATAACTGTCTAAATATAAGTATAAAATGTATTGAAGTAAAAGTAGCCTACAAAATATCCCTCTGAAAAGTGGTGGAGCAGAAGTATAAAGTAGCAGAAAATTGAAGTACTCAAGTAATAATAGTAGTAATAGGATTTAAAAAAGAATAGTCAAGAAAGTAAATAACTAGTACTCCATATATCCAGTAAACTAAACTTCAAAAAAAGTATTATGCATCAGTATTATCATGAGGCCTAACGGCTCCTTTCAGAGTGTTATTAAAGTAAATTTTAGCAACTTAACATACAGTTCAGGAGTGTCACGTATGTAAGTTGATAGTATGTTTCATAGGCTATAAAACAAAATGTCCTTTTAAAACGTGGTGAAGTATAAAGTAGCAGGAAATCAAAGTACTCACATTAAACATATCTTAAAATTGTTCTTGTGGCAATTGCATAAATTATGAGATATCAAAATCTAATCTATTATTTCTCAACTGCATTGGTTTAGTGCAACAGAACTAAACAAAAACGGATTTGTTTCATTGTAACTTACAGACCAAGTTCTACCTATATTGCTTATCTATAAAACTGTGACTTTATTAATCATTTGTTAGTGGAATCCACAATCCACAGTTTGACATCCAGGCCTGTGTTGTTGTTGTTGTTGTTTTACAATAATTAATTAATTGAACATTCACACACATTTGTTTAATCCCCTACTTGTATTAAATGTTATGCTGTTTATTTTATCCAATTTAACTTTCTTTACCAATGTATTTTGTGTGCAGCTGACTTGCATTATACCAAAATGATTTGCATTATACTGGCTTGGAGCATCTTCGTATTTCTCATGCCCTTCACTTCACAGTCATAAATCAGGAGTTAAGGAAAGAAGAATAAACTCTTTTCATCCCAAACTATCTACTCTCTCCACCCACAGCGGCAGGGTCAGAGTCCGACCTACTGCACGGAGCTTTCAGGAAACAACAAAAAGCTACTCACTAAGCCATGCAGAACACAAGTCCCAGACTTTTCCCTGTTCATGTCCTGGTCCTGCTTAAATGTTTAGTTCCCACAAAATGAAACCTTTAAGAGACAGAGCCATTATATATGTAAGCTATATATGTGAGTCAGCTGTGCAAATGCTAAACCTGGCCCAATAGTCAGTTTTCTTTATACATGACAATGCATGGAGGTAGAGATTGTAAAAACTTTGCTCTAAATGTCTCTCATAAAAACATTTTTTTTTTGAGTCTGCATGGGAAATATGTTGTGTGTGGAAGTGAGATAGTCCAAGGGTAACTACTACACCGACTGCAAAAACATATAGTCCCTTAAGATATTTGTTTTAAATAGCCATACATATCAGTTTCTACTTGCTTACTTAGATCAACAGGCCTGGAGGAATCTGTCTTGGGGATATTAGAGACATAATAACAACTTACAAAGAATCTGTGCATATGATACTGACACCAATTGGCACAAGGTCAGCAGGACCTTCAGACTGCAGAGGAAGGGGGGGGAGATCACAGACTACACATGTCACTTACTATGGAGTCACTTTTTGTGTCCTGGAGGCACGATGTTCTCTTAGCACCTCAGTTTATGCTGTTAGTTGTTAGTTGTTCAGTTGTAAAATACATTACCCAGGTTGCAATTTACTTAAATATTCAATGTGTTTGGCTTGTGACCCCTTACAGAAAACTGTCCTTGTCATGTTTCAGTCTTGCGTTGTAATCAGTTTCACCAAAGAGACATTTACGCTCTGACTAAACTATTCAACATTCAACAAAGAAAAAACAAAGATTGCAGCAGAACTCTTTTTTTCTTCTTAGACCCCATAATTCATCTTATGACCCCCCCGGATGGGTACCCATTGGACCAAACCTAATTATGTATTAAGTAATTAGACTTTAGCTCGACCAGCTACAACAGTAAAATGTAACTTAAGTATTGTACTGCACTGTATTAGTACTAACACAGTATTAACAAGTACATTCAGCTGATAATTTAGTACTTTTGCAGGACTTTTACATTTCTGTATTGATACTCATACTTAATACTTCTTCCTCCACTGCATTTAATTTTAATAAATAATATGAGCAGTGCAATCCTATTTTTTCCCCCCACGTTTTTAGACGAATGACATCTCCAAAGGCACATGTACCCATGCCAACATGTTTAGCCTATCCTTAGTCATTGGTGTGTACAGTATTTTATCCCTCTTGTTCTCGCCCCATATTTATGTTCCAGACATTATGAATCAAAGATAATCCCATTTCCAGGACAAAAAAAAAACAGTAGGAAAAAGACACAAACAAGCCCTATTCCTTATCAACAAAGAACACTTTTATTTTTTCCCCGTCAAATATTAGATGTGAGGTGGGGGAAAGTGCACTCAGTAGGAGAGGTGATGGTGCACAGGGCAGCAGGCAGGGGGCAGCAGATGAGTGAGAGAAGAGGAGGGATGGGGTTATTGGCAAAATGAACAATGAAATGATTTACAGAGCAAAGACTGGGGTTTGTTTAATGCTAATTTCTCCAAAAATGTTCAACTTATTATGACAGATTCCAATAAAATGATTAACAAAAGATAAAATACTTCGGTATTGTTGTAAATTGAAAATCAGTTTGTTTGTTTTTTTTTAATGTAGAAGTGTGTGTTATTTGGGCCCTAGACACCATTTCAGGAATGTCCTTGGTAATAAACATGACTACAGCTGAGAATACTGTATAGACAGTTATGGCCAATAACAATTCAATACGCACTAAAACAAGGTTTCTTCTCTCATGAGGTCAGTATCTGGAATCTTTTTGCCACCCAAACCTATGACAATCTCTCCATGTCTTTCTGTCTTCCCCCACCCCTATCGCAGGCTGTCAGCAAAGCTAAATTTACCCTTCGTCTCACACACATTCACACAGCAAACCTCCAACACACACACACACATACATACATACATACATACATAGACACATCCATCCATACAGTACATACGCACAGAGTCACGCATCAGTAGTTTTACAAAAAGATCAAGCACAATCTAGCTCTCTCAATCACACACACAGTGATTCAGTTTCTGATGGCAAAAACAACACAATGTCAAGTCAAGGCAACGTGTACACACATACTGTACTGGTCATTGTTCTTGCACAGAAATACAAAGGCATGGGCAGAGTTTCAAACAAAAAAATGCAAGTAAATGTACACACACCCGTGAAGTGCACATATAGAAGGGAAACTCTGAGGGATGAAGACATAAATTGTATAATTCAAGAGTTTTGGAGACAGCTCTGAGAGGAAAAGAAAGATTTGGTAAAAAAAAAAAGAAACATGCTCATTGACAGATAAAGTATGTAAGGCAGACATGGAGGCAAATTGAGTATTTTACATGATGGGGCAGTTATCTGTACAGCAGCTGATTTTTTGTGTGTGTGTGTGTGGCATTCTGGCAAATATTACAGCAAGAAATGCAACCAAATCCAAGTAATGGGAGTCACACCACCAAACCCTAGAATGTATTAGACACTCATGATTAGACACTCAGCTTCCTGTTGCAGCTTATATATCCTACCTCAATCAATTTCTCCTCACACTAAAAGGCAATCCAGGTGAATGAAAATATGTTCATTTCATGATCATCAAGCATATCCCACCCAAATTCAAAATCATGTAATCAAAGTAAAACAGAATAAAACACAAATTGGTCAACGACAATAGATGTAAAACAACAAAGGCAGCAGATAAAAGTTAAACGATAATCTGAAAGGACAATGAAGAGTTTAAGAAACAAAAGCAGCAATGGAAACGAATGACACAGGCACCAAAATAAAGGTGTGATGGTGAGAAAAGAAAAAAAACAGTCAGCTAGAATGGCCTCCAAACTAAACATAACCCCCCCCACCCCACCTTCCCCCTCTCTCTAGAACAATCCACCCTACCTCCCCCCTCCTGCCCACTTAACAAGGGGGACCTCTCTGTGTCCGCCAGTCCCCTTTTGGCACAGCTAGACCCTGACACGCTGTACCAAACGGGGTCAGTTATGATGGCCTAGCAATGGATTTGGTGCCATCTATTGTCAGCCAGAGTCAGCTGCCATTTGTGCAGAGCTAAGCATGTCAGACTTCCAAGTTGAAGGGATCAATTTCAGAAGCACCCACGAGACGGATACCAATCGTCATGGTTTTCTGTGTTACTACACAAAACGTTTTCACTCACCCTGTTTTGCAGTTATGATAAATGACAAAAGAATTAAAGAGCACATGTCAGCACAAGCCAAGGTTAAGTAGAGCAAGCCTCAATTGTGATATAAAAAATAAATAAAACAAGAGAACTGTAAACAAAGTCTACTTTGATGGAAGTCATAGCGGTGTCATGCACATCATTTGGGAGGCTGAGCTACTTCCATGTTCATGTGTCCGGCTGCCCTGATTAGAGAGGTGCGAGGGCCCAGGCTTGGTGAAGAGGTGATGAGCTCTTCCTATTCAACTTTGACACCCATCTTCTCTGTGTTTAGTAGGTAGAGGCTGTCGTCTATCAGGAAACTGAAGGGAGAATGAAGTAAGGATTATCATTTCAGGTAATTATCTCTATTGCTACTTCTTTTAATCGGGTCCGTTCACTCACTCACTCAAATCTAAAAGCAACAAACATAATCTTTCCCTCTTTTTCAGACACAGCCTGAAATGCTTCTCTTCAGTAACGCTATGACAGAAAGGCAAAGCAGGCTAGTGGACGAACCTGTAGAAAAGGAAGTGCACTGGTACGGTGCTGAGGTGCCACACAGCATGAGCGTCTAGAACCCAGAGCATTGGGGGGAAGTCCAGCAGCTCCAGCAGGGCCAGACCATGA
Source organism: Etheostoma spectabile (assembly GCF_008692095.1). NCBI lineage: Eukaryota > Metazoa > Chordata > Actinopteri > Perciformes > Percidae > Etheostoma > Etheostoma spectabile. The sequence goes on from NC_045753.1 coordinate 19,857,385, forward strand.
AGCAGAAGCACCACCAGAACGCACTTCCACCAGTATGGCAGGGTTCGCCGGTTCTGCCAGCACCAACACAGCCACCACAGGAGGTTCACCATGCCTTAACGACAAAAACAGTAAAGATAAGATACAAGCCATTTAAAGGACCGGATAAGAGCAATCCTAAGACAACAGTACAATCAGTGAACTTGATGACCGAGGGACTGATATTCTGTAAGTTGTTCTAACTGCAGAGTCAATACACTTTTATAATGACAAAGTACTGTTAAGTATAGTTATTATAAAAACAAGTACAAAGAAGCCATGACTATTATAAAATAAGCTATTACGACCAACCAAATGTGAGCTTTAATATGACTATGCCGTTACCAATGGTGGCGTTAGCAGCCATGTTGTAGCCGTAGTCGAAACTGACAAAGGTCAAGTAGGACACATGAGAGGTAAAGGCCAAGATGAGCAGGACTCCCACCATGCTGGACACCCCCGGTCGCCTCAGACCCAATGTTCTGACGAAAAGAGTGGGAAAAGAATTGATGAATTGAGTTGAGGAAGTGTTATAACAGATGTATTTTACATTAGTGCCAGGTGCTTTTATAACATAATCAGTGACAGAAGTTGAAGTAAATATTCACTAATTTTCATCATAAATATGAAAAGAACATACAACAGAAATGTAACTTGGGCCAATGATTAATACAGTTGTATGTGATTTTAATTCTCCTGGGATTGTATTTCCTACTGTAATCATGGGACAAATGACAGGATTTGTAGAATACGTGCTTTAGAGCTTACCTGACACAGCAAAGGTAAATTGAATAAAGAATGACCGCTGTTGCACAGAAATAGTCCATTTTCTGGAAGAGAATATCAAATAGAGACCAGAAATACATTTACTGACAGCAGAAATTAACATCAAGAGAAAAAAAGACTTGCATGTTACTGAAAATATACGGCAAACAGCTAGAGGGCCTCGTCAGTAATGGCATTAGGATGTTACTGATTAGCTAAGCTCATTAGCCAATAAACAGAGGAACACTCATCTTAGCATGCTGTCTGTCAGTTCAAAAGATATTTTAGCAGTGCTCCACTCTGTAGGAAATAAAACTGCATCAAAGAGTATCTGAATGAAATGACTGCCTGTAATGTGAAAAGGTCACTTTTAGCCGTGCTCAGCTCATTGTTTTGGTTTGCTGGTCTGCTTATTGAGTCCCAACGGCTCTTACCAAGCCTCCATATAAACATCCATCAACTGCTGTCAGCTCACAAGCTGACTGAACAGATATTTTCTCCGGGGTAAGTGGACCGAACTGAGGCTGAAGGGTGAGAGATTATTCATTTGATACCAGTCAGGTACAGAGAAACAAAACTCTGAAAGGATGCCCAATGCTCTAGCCAGTGAAAAGAAATAAGAGGAGAAACCAGGCTAATTACAAAAGCTGGTCAGTCTGATGTCATGTTGCCTGAGCTCATTACTATTCATGAGCTCGCCCAGTTGTGCTGGGTAAAGGATGTTGATAGCCTGGCTCGCATTGGCAAGCTGTTAGCCAATCAGAGTCAAGCAGCTTAGCTCGTTGAATTAATGAAAATGAGAACTGGCACAAATCAAGCTATGTCTTCTTGCAGGTTTTCTATACCACACTAGAATGGGTTCAAACAAGGTAACCAAGGTATTTCTTCCACAAAAAAATGTTACAGAGTCCACGATAGAACATGAGACATTACCACAAAATAATAAAATATGTGTGGCAGGCCCCTTTAACAGGCTGGTCATAAAAACTTCATAATCCAATTATTCTTTTTTTGCTATGACCTTTTTACTGACATCAAGTATCTAGGCAGTCATCAAGCATTACCTCAGTCAGATAGGTGTCCCGGGTATGAAACACAGTGGACCAGAACCAGGCATTCAGAGATACCTAAAGCAACACAAAGGCTCCTGTTAAATACGCATGGTTCATTCGGTCGTGCATGTAGACACATAGTAGTATTGGTGTATTTATCTGTGTTGAGTTCTTTCATTTTCTCCACCTCACCAGAGAGAAGGAGTTGATGGTGTGGTACATGGGGCTCTGGCGAGGCACCGTGCCTCGATATCGCAGCAGCATAAGAAGGCAAGCCAGGCCATTCAGCAAAGAGGCCAGGGCAGAAGCTGGCTCCTCAAAACACAGGAAGCGCGCAAATGGCCACTATGAGAAATAGTATACATCACTACTTGATTTCACACATTTTACTCAAATCGGTGAATACAAAACCAACTCTGGAGCACTTAAGAGAGGTTTAATCTAATATAATCTATTGATTTCAGTAATCAGGCTTAGAAGTTATTTTACAGGACAGAACCCAGCATCCTCTCCAATACAGAATAATTTAGATTAGATTAGATTAGATAATACTTTATTCA
>NC_045753.1:19859789-19859894 GCF_008692095.1 Etheostoma spectabile
GGGAAATTCCTTTGTTACAGTAGCATTCTCTACAGTAAGAGCAAAAAAACAAAAAACAAACAAACAAGTAAACACAAAAGAAAAACAGGCAAACAGTAGACAATG
>NC_045753.1:19859904-19860051 GCF_008692095.1 Etheostoma spectabile
AGACTGAAGTAAAGTGGCGTCTAATAAAAGGTATTGTAAAGTGCGGTTGCCATAGTACAAATAAAACAATATTGCAGTGTAAGTAAGTGAATTAAATTGAATATGTAATTAAAGTATTAATGCAAAAGTAGGTAACCATAATATAAG
>NC_045753.1:19860063-19860736 GCF_008692095.1 Etheostoma spectabile
GTGACCATAAATAATATTGAAAAAGTAAGTACTTGTAATGGAAAAATATAAATACAGACAAAGATATACAGAGAGTGTATGGATTAAATGAAAATCAGGAACAGAACTACAACATAATCAGGCGCAGGTGCTGCAGAGTCTGACAGCGGCCGGGATGAACGACCTGCAGTACCTCTCCTAACTTTGGGTAATGTTTTGTAATTAAGCTCGGTGGGACACAAATACTGGCCACTGTAAGAAGCACCAACCTTGCCATGGAACTGTGGGACTCTGTACCCCTCGGCCTGGTAAAGGCCCACCGTGGTCCACATGCATTGATAGCGACAGTCATCACGACACGTCCAACCTGGGACACAGGAACAGAGAGTTACCAATTAACGGAATACCAGAACTTAAATGCCAAATATTCTCTGGTTGGCTGTTCCAATGTGAGAAATGGCTGTTTTTCTCTGTTTTTATATCAATGTAAATTAAATAGAGTACTGTTGTTGGTCGACCAAAACAAGCTTTTGGGTTCTCAATTGTGATTCTGATTGATTGAGGAAATAAAATAATGGTTAGTGGCAGATGCCCTCCTTATTTGCAGCTGGGGAAAAGGAGTTCTTCTCTCAGTTTTTCTCGGATAATTGCCTATATCATTTGCTTCCACACACACACACACACACACACACAC
>NC_045753.1:19860746-19907704 GCF_008692095.1 Etheostoma spectabile
ACACACACACACACACACACACACACAGAATTGTCATGGGCCAAGGATGCAGTTACAACACTCCCTTTGTGACACCTTGCACAGCCAGAAAAACAGGCTTTCAACTTTCAAGGCTGTTTCAGTTTGAAAGAACAAAGATGAGAAAATAGCACAGTGATGCGTTAAAAGTCACACTGCAGACATGTCAGTAAAGCAGCTTCAGCAGAGAGTACACCTATGAACAAACACATAGTGAATGTCAACTGTTAACAAAACACAGTAAATTGAGTGGGTAACTGTTACGCTGCTGAGAAATCTAAAGACTGCTAAAGTAGCTAAACTTAACGTTACCTACCACCACCGTCAGCAACAACAACTCACCTGTCAGCGCCATGTACTGCGGCTGGGCAGACTGAAACCCCCGAAGCCGAGCTCCGGTGCAGTTGGTCCGGACACATTGCTTCACACAGTCCCGATAAACCGGCTCCTTGTCGCCTTGAGATGCTCGTACAGTGGTCCCCGACATTAGGAGCAGGACTACAGCGGCCACGGCGGGGAGTCTGACAGATGTGCAGCGGGGTAACGTTGCCGCTGAGGCCATGTTGGTAAGTCTCGGCCTGGCAGGACTCTCAAAGGCACGGCGGGACCACAGCGACATGGATGGCTTTCACAGCCAACTGTTCCCGTTACCAGACAGCCATGCCTGGTTAGCGGCGACCGACCGGGCCTGAAATGTTTCACAGTAACAGCACAATATACCCACTGTCCCCCCGTCCTCTGTTAAGGGTCAGGTTGTACAATCGCACATCGATTCCTACCGCCATTTGCAAAATAAAACACTCCTTGGTGGGTGTTTGTGGAGGTTTTTTGGTTTGAGCATGGTTTTGAGTAATAAAACACTTAGCTTCGATTATTTTGTTTTTATTAGCCTATTTATTGGCCGGATTCCGAACCGGTGTAATGTAAAGCATGATAGGGGTAGATTTTATTCCGAAGGCAAAACGTTTTGTTTCATATTGCACTTCCTGTTTTGATGACAACGTCACCACGTCACGTGATTCATTGATCTATAATTTTTAACATGCGTATAAATCATTGACAAAATTACATTTTTCCTTTACTACAGTATAGGTTTTTAGTACTCTTGAGGAACTGGTGATAATAATTATAATAATGATACTACTACTACTACTACTACTATTAGTTGTAATAATAATAATAATAATAATAATAATAATAATAATAATAATGTTATTTGCGAAATACATAAATAATATATAAAACACAGACTGATTAAAAACTATCAGCTACATTAGATATGAATAGGCTACTTTGTCAGTCAAGCAAAAGGAAGAGTTTTGTATATGCCTCCCTCACAGTCATGGTATTATGTCAAATACAGTGTAACATTAAGGTATTAAGGTGTCCTCCCCTTTGTGGAAAAAAATGATCTTGCTTTGAATATGCAAGTTTAATTCTCAGTGTCTAACTTAACACACTCATTCATAACCAGTCAAACCAGTCACCTTCCACAGCCTGTCAGCATTAGTAGCCTATCACAGCATTTACTTCCTTTATTTTGAGCCATAAAGCAAAGAGCAATTAACTTTAAAAAAAAAACTGTTGTCTCTTTGGCTCTCTGAGGCAGAAAAAGTAGAAAAGTTCTATTAAAATCTTTTATACGGTAGTGCTCTTTGATTTGAAATGCAGATAGGTGGACTAAAAGCAAAAAAACTAAAAAAAACATAGAAACACATAATATCACAATCCATTTTCTAAATGTAATGATAATGACTGTCTGCAGAGTGAAGGGGATAGTGATTTGTGACAACATGCTGCAATTAAAAGAGAAACTATGAAAGATAAGTGCTCATGCCTAAAAAAACAAAACAATCTGACTTTTGAAATAAAGAAGCAGACTCTACAGCCATGCTAGCTGCTCTTTGAGGCTGTGCTGAGGCACAGTGCTGCTTTGAGGCTAATGCTAAAGTTGCCATAAGATGCTCTGCAGGTACATTCTCCCCCAAAGAGGGCTCTATAACAGCTAAAGGGTAAAACTAAACAACGTCCCTTGCTCAAGTTCAAGAAACTGCACCAATATCCCCGCCATAACTTAATATGAGTTTAAAGATTTATTGTCTAGATCAAATTTGAGGGCCAGTGACAACAGTATCGTGGTTCATATATTTGAGTGTAGTCCTACTCCTTACCAGTTTATTCTTGTATTGCTAGGTGTTCCCATTATTTTGTCCCTCTGTCCTGCACATTTTGTTTAATTTTTTAGAATCATGGGTTTGTAGGCTACCACATGGAAAAATTTACATTTGATACATTTTAGACTTGACCAACCCTTTTTCATTTTCGACCATCTTTTAGAAGTATCCCATCCCAACCTTGATAATGCTTCACCATATTACAGTCAGTGTGATGTCAGTGCTCCACAGTCCACAGCCGGTGCCGTCTCCCACCCACGCTCCCACTTAAGCCAACAGACACAGTGTCATACGAAAGATAGGGAATTTTATTCGTAGTTCTTTATTCGTTACAGAAGCAATCCTAACAACAGGAGAGAAACAGCAGTGAGAGGGAGGGAGAAGAGTAAAAAAACAAAGACGTTTTACTTTTGTTGACTTCTTTCCTGCCTCCCGCTCACCATCTTTCACCATCTCCTTCTCTATTTACAAGATTTTCTTTTTTAAAGAAAATCATGCTTTACCATTTTTTTCATTGCAACTCTTCCTTTCATACCTGTGTTTAAGAGAGGGAGAGACAGATTAAAAACAGAGGGGTAGGCAAACTATTATAGTACAGTATACTCCCACTCTTTTAATGTGCACTCCTCATTACAAACAAAGAGACAAATCCATGACACAATCTGTGTAAGGTTGCGACCAACAGACTACTTGGGTCAGGCTGCTTTACTTGTTTCAAGTAAGGGACTTACATGCACCACATCACCCAAGAGACCCTTTTGACTGTCCGCTGTATACACTGGACCGCGTATGCAAACACGCTGCATGTAGGTTTCAGATGCATGCACTGCTGGCTTCAACATAGGACAGAATGAGCGATGGGGGGGAAAAGAAGCCGGAACAAGAGGCAGGGACAGAGATGGAGAAAGTGTTTCAGTGCCACAAGATTATTTTTTTATTGAAAATAATCCCATGTCCACCTGTTGGAACTCACACACAAACAACCCCTACAACCTTCAGTCCTCTCACTGAGTATCTCGATAAAGGACACAAGTCTTTTCGTAGTGAGCTGGCAAGCGGAAAGAGTTGGCCGCAGGGGCACGGAAGTGTGCAAGGACGCCACGTCGTCGGAGAGAGGAGGGGAGTGAGTAGATGGTGGGTCAAGCACTGGTTTGAACGGAGGTAGCGATAGTGAGAGAGGTGGATTTTACTCCTCCTTTTCCTCTCCGTGTGTGATGACGTAGCAGATGTTCTTGTAGTCCACATTGCCAGCCACATCAGGGGGGAAAGCAGCCCACAGGTTGGTCATCTGCAGGAGAGAAATTAAAGACGTGACTTACAACCTTGTACAACTGAAGACAGAATGTGAATATGAGCAAGGCAAAGACAGATCAGCTCACCTCCTCAGCGGTGAACCTGTCGCACTGGGTGGTCAGGAGCTCCTCAAGGCTGGAGAGGGAAAATGGCGCAAAATGAATCTCAGATTGTCCATATGGATTTAAGATCATCCCACAAATAGGTGTCGTGATAGGCAATAAGTTAAAGGTAAAAGCCCTTACAATTCCTTCTTAATGGAGCCAGTGGCCTCGGGGTCCAGGACCTTGAAAGCGCTCACAATAACGTCCTCGGGGTCAGCACCTAGAGAGTAAAAGCAGCCGATTAGTCTCAATTTAAAGTATAAAAAACAAAATTTAAATAAAGAATCTCGAATTATATCAAGCATGTTCTGTAGAGAAAATGTACGAAATAAGACAAAAAAGTGACAAGCAAATGAGACTTGAATTGCTTGAATGTGTGGGCCAACAAACACACCCTTCAGCTTCTCGCCGAACATGGTCAGGAAGACAGTGAAGTTAATGGGGCCGCTGGCCTCCTTCACCATGGCCTCCAGCTCCTCATTCTTCACATTCAGTTGGCCCATGGTGGCCAGCACGTCCCTGAGGTCATCCTTGCTGATGATGCCATCTCTGTTCTGGTCAATGATTGTGAAAGCCTGCCAAGGACAGTAATTAACAATAGGTCAGTCAATAAATAAAACCTTAAATTTAAAATGAAATTGATTTGTTGGGGCTACACCGAGGGTTCACCACCTCCTCAGGTGACATTCATAAGCCATTAAACTATAAACTAAACCACAAGTAATTAAAACAGTGAAAATTGAGATCCTCAGATTTCTCACAAGTCCTTGTCATAAGACTTGCCTATGATAATTATTTGCGTGAGATAGTCTGCCAACATAAACGTGTAAATGTGGAGTCGTTCTCCACCTCCCGTCCTACATACCTTGGCGCAGCATCAAATGAAACCAAAGATGGCATTGCAAACCTTTTGGGACTTGGCAGCTGGTCAGCCACTTGTCTTTCTAAGGTGTTAAAATGGTCTCGGAATGTGAGACAAGCCTGTTGCGACATTTAAGGAGAAGGTATTGATTACAGCTGTCAAACCCTCCCCTCCCCCCCACACCCTTTATTTGTTTGCCTTGTGACCAATGCTATTTCAGCTACTGTTGCCATTGTATTCTCTTTTCTTTATAGCTGTATGATGAGAAAAAGCCCTAGAGAGACTCCTTGTTTTTTAAATCTAATCCCACTAATTTACATCCCAATTATTTCTTGAGGTAACAAAAAACGTTTTTCTTCCCTAAACGCAGACTCAACTCAAAATTAGGACCTCAATGTTTTCATGTTCTTTCCACCTTGAGCCCCTCTTTCCTGCTTTGATTACTGTCCACCAGCTGTTGGGCGGCATTCCAGTGGGGTCACAGAGCGAGTGTTTTGAGTCTCTGAGGTAGCTGATGTCACTGGAAAAACTGATTTACTGTCCTGTTGGGCTGATGAGGACATTCTCGCTTTCATGCAGTGACCTGATCAGGTCTACAGCGTCCTCATGTTAAGTCTGAGGTCAAATGATACATGGAGTCATTGCAGCGTACAGAATGTCCCTTTTCTCACACGGCGTAGAAGGACCTTAATTCTTACTGCTAGACAACTTCAGTTTTGAAGTATGTGAGATGCGATGAAGATAATTTTACCTCCTTGTACTCCTGGATCTGGCTCTGCTCAAACATGGAGAACACATTGGAGGAACCACCCTCACCCTGCTGCTGCCTCCTCTTGGCTTTCTTGGGTGCCTGGAAAAAAAAAGAAAGGTAAAATATACTTTTAACATAGGCTACAAATCCTCAACCAAACAGATTTTCACTCTCAGATAAAGTTATCCTGGCTTACTAAAATACAAAGGCTGTCAAGGATGCCCTATACAAGGTCTAAAACAAAAGGCACAAAGTAATCCTAAATTGTTTGTTTCAGTAACTTCTACATCCGTATTGTGTGTAAAATCAATGAAAGCCTGTTCAAAAAAAGTCTAATTAAATCAATTTATCAGGTGGATTTTTCCAAATTGCCAAAACCATCACACATTTTCAAAGAAGCGTGAAGAGGTAGAATTTTTCCTATAAAAGAAATCCATCAATTTGGAATCTATCACCCAATTCAGTACAATGTACTGACTTTGGGGACTACAATAATAAGTCAGTGAGCCTAAAACATTTTCTATTTCAGAATGTCATCATGTTTAAGGGTTGACTTAGCCAAACTTTAGCTCAAGGCAGCAAGTCAACAAATCCACAGTTTGGTAGGCTCAGCTCAAGAGACTTGGGCTGTTGGTAATCCAGATAGCAAATATATCAGTGATGCTTTCATCTCATCAGTTTAGTGCTGAGAAGATCCTAGATCCCTAGAGATTGTTCTTCCAGGAACATGGCCACACTCACCATCTCTCAAGTTTTTGGGGTTGGTGTTGGTCAAGAAGAGAAGCCTACGCCAAGCCGATGTGACTGACATGTATGCATCGGACCCCAGGGGTCTTATATACTAGCCCATGGGGGCTAACTTTAGCCACACCATCAGGTTTGGCAGGAAAACAGAGCTGAGGGAAAGTAAGAGAAAGAGGGAGGAGTAAAGAGGTGGCGGGTCGGATCGGCTTACCGATGCTCCGAAATAGGCCCCATGAGTCTTGGAATGAGGTGAATTTAATGCCAACACACCAGCCTGACTTTGGACCCTGTGGACTAATATGGCAAAACTGACAGACAGGACATGCTGAGGGACAACTGATCTGATCCCTGTACCCTTCTTCTTCATTTTGACACACAGTCTTTGTGCGGCTATTTTTGTTTCTTTTATATACAAAGTGAGAGAACAAAACCCAGCATTAGATGGCAGGCTGTTGCTGCTTTGCTCCCTTGATACACACACGAATAGGATTAGAGGTAATTAGCAGCCTCAAGTTTCTTAAGGTGCCAACATGTACTCGTAGATAACATATCCTGAAGTCATCACCTGTCTAAATGATAAGTCAGGCTGAGGTCTGAGCCAACTACAAGATTAGTGGTTACCATCAGGGTTATTAACAGTCATGAAAACCTTCATAACAGTTGGCTGATCCAGCAATGACACGCGACTACTAGGCCTCTACAGACACTGACCTTGCATCAATGAGAAATGTAAACAGCCCTGTAATATGGACACAGATGTTCCATGGAAATACTTAATGTCGACTTTAAAATTCTGTTTGTTTTCAAAAAGGAAAAAAACATCTAAAGGTAGCCCGCTTGTTTTCTTTTTCCTTTTGGCATGTTTTCATAAAGTGCAACATGCCATACACAGAAAAAAACAAAGCCAAAGTTCAGATATTGGCAGTTAAAAAAAGCAATTTCTAATACCACATGCTTGAGAATTTTGAAATGTTGAATCTTTCTCTGTAATAGGAGGACCTTTTCATGTATGTTTCTGTGACAAGTCACATCTGTAGTGGGAAACAGTAAATGATGATTAGACAAAATAAACAGCTTTCCCACCATGGGTGCACTAATTTGGGTTGCTCCTGGAGGTTCCTAGTATAGTTGCTTCAGAACAGGACAGTAGCCCACCCACTAAACACCATATATGAGCTCCATAGGCTGCCATCAATCACGCCTATGTACAGCTAAGGTATGTATTGGAATCCAGCACTGGTGTGAACCGATACTTTGTTCATTCGTAGGCCAACGCGTCTTTTTATTTTTATTTTATCTGATCCAAGATCCCGCCACTGATTATTGGAATGATCAGTAAAGAAGGTCGTGAACAGCAGAAAAGCCACTTCAAGTATGTGCTTAGAGGTGACAGAGGGAGGAAGAGACGAAGCTCTGTCAACTCCCAAAACAAGACAGCTGTAGAGACTGAAATAGCGCTGCCTGCCACCGCCATTCTCTTTCTCAGGCATTTGGACTCTTCTAAAATTTGACAGACTTCGCCCTTCTTGGCCAGCTTTGCTCCGATACAACTGCCAGGCCTTTTTTACCCACACAGTCACCATCCTGCTTTGAGGTGAACATGGTTGGGAACTTTAATTCAGTGGTTCATAGACAAATTGCGTAAATCAACATTTAATGAGTGAATAACAAGGCTCAGTATCAAACCTCAATTTGTTATGAAAAACAAGTATTTGTCAAGCAAGAAAGTTGGCATCAAATGTCTCATTGTCCTGTTCATTTATTCTTTGATATTATGGGCTGATTTAAAATCCTAATTTGGCATATTTTAGAATTTGAGCTTCTTTTTTCAAATGAAAAAAGAAGGATGGCTGTACTGTATATCTCAAAGGTTTGAGAAAAGTAGCTTTTTGGTATCAGTACAGAAACTTTATATACCATGACAGGATTGGCTGGCAGGTGTGGATTCAATTCTGGTAACAGCATAACCAAACACAAATGATACAGGTCTTTGGTTTCCAGTATTAAACTCTTTGATTTTATGTAATCATTTTCTTCTTTTTTTCATCTCTGCAATCATGGAATGTAAAACTTGTTCCCTTACTTTAACAATACAGCGATATGGCGTATGACCTGTTGGCGTATGACCTGTTAAAATTTCAGAAATCATTTCACTGTAATAAGTAACAAAGACCATAGAGCATGAGATCATTTATTGATTTATGATAAGTACAAAAGAAACCGTATGCTCTTGAACATCAAATATGTACAAATATATCTCAACAATAGTTGTTCCTATTTACATAAATACAGCTTTAGAATGTAAACAGTGTATATTTTACATTTCTTATCCAAAATCTATTAGGTTTTCGCCCTGAACCACTTCATCACCTTGTCCCTTCTTCAGCCAATCAGCGATCAGTTCCTTCACCTCTTTTCCAAAATCTTCATGCAATTTGGTAAATTCCTCCTTTGGGCCTAAATAGACCCCTGACCACTCCTCCAAAGGCAGAGCAGGTGTGTTAACAGGCACCACGTTTGCGTTCCTCTTGGACCAGAGTTTGGGTGATCTTTTACTGGCTGATTTGGGTGAATGGGTCAGAGGTTGAAGCGTCTGACTGGAGCTCAGACCTGGTCCTGCTCCCACACCTGCTGCTTGATACAAAGGTAGTGGTGACGACTGTGTCTTCTGATAGACTGCAGGATTATATCCTGCTTCTACAGTGTTGATTTTTGGTATGATGAAAGGGTTGGCTGGTTCACTGGACAATTGGCCTAATGCATCTGAGTACAGAGCAAAGACAAGCAGAGAGACATACATGAATAACTAAATAGCTGAAGTTACATATATTTTGCTTACCCATTTTGATAAAGGTTTTTTTGTTGTTCCTGCACATACTGACATAACTGATGTTATGAGATTGTAATATCGGCATATGATGTACCATTAAGTACAAGGCGTCTGATGTGGAGGCTGTAAACAGTGATGCCTCACACAGCTGCTCTCTAGAACAAAGGCAGCTCTCTTTCACCCACAGACAAAAAAGCAATAAATCAAGAGACACTGAGCATTTCTGTCTCTCACCTCTGTACTTCTTCTCCATGTCCGACACCAGCAGGGCCAGGTAGCTGTGGCTGGCTGACAGCAAGGCTTTGATCCAGCTCTCCTGACTGGCCTGGTCCTCTGCAGCAAACTTGTACGTTCGCAGTCCCGGTTCGGCCCACAACAGCGAGAAGGCGAACAGCTCCTCGGACTCGCACAGCTGGACGGTGCAGCCCTCTAGAACAATCACTCCCGTCACGTCCCGGTCAGCCGGCCGGTCCTTGTAGAAGAGGAGGTTCCCCTTCAGCACGCACCAGCGCTTCTGATAGGAAGTCTTGATCTCGCCCTGTGTGACAATTGTGCCATCTGTGGTTTACTGACTCACTTACCAATTGCTCATTTACTCAACTTCTTACACAACTCCTTTGGTGAAATAAGTAGATTCCTGGGCGGTCAAATGTTGCATGTGTTTGAGTGTTTTATGATTTTTTTAATGAAAAAGTGAAGTAGATTTTGTTATTGTTTTTGATTGGTTAGGGTTTAGAAATGTTACATTCTTTCGAAAGCTGTATGGAAGTATTTTCTTTGCCTGATTTTATTTAAGTGTAGCTCTGTATTGTTTTAATCTTTAACGCCCCCACCCCGTAAAGCACTTTGTAACTTTGTTTTGAAAGCTACCTACAGATAAAGATATGAACATAACTTGTGAATTTGGATATTGTTTTCATTAAAGTGTCCTACCTTCTTGTAGAGGTACCCTTCTTTGTCCACTTGTGAGGTGCAAGATTCAAAATAGGTGAAAACCTTTTCGTTAATCTTCATTTCAACATCACAGGCTGCTTTGACTTGGACCTGCAACATCAAAAACATCAAATAATATAAATGATTAAGACTACTTTCACATTTATTAGGCTACTGCGTAGCCCATGTTAATGGGGAAGTCATTTCACGTTAGGCTCGTACGTGTCTGTAACGTTCGGCCAAATTTGCTTTTTTCCGGGTTGCGACAAGTACATTCCCCACTTCCCGAATTTCATAGTTGTAAAACTGTCTATTACACCGTTAAATCTCGTTTATGGTTATTTGGAAACATGCCAAACAGACCGCCATTAATGCCAACTGTTTTTAAGGCGTTAACGTCTTTTACCGTCCGTGATAACGTCTGCGCCTTTGCCCGAAATCTGACTCATGAAGTTCACTTTCCATTTGAAACATTTCTACTTCAACTTAAGAGAAACTGCAAGGACACTCTATTCCTACTTCCACATGGTTTTTGTTTACTCACCTTTCAGAAGTGTGTGTGTGTGTGTGTTTCAGTTTCTTCAATACTGTGTGTGTGTGTGTGTGTTATCACTTCCTGGTGGCCAAGGAGAGGGCAGCTCCACGTCCACAGCACACAATCTAGCTTTAGATGTGGGCTGATTAAATAATACATGTACTTAATTCAGGTATAAAACCAATTGTTTTATTATTATGTGTTCAAAAACAATTTATATGTTTTTTATGCAAAAACATTCAAATCTTATCAACTTAAATTAATTAACATTTATAAATACAAGCATCACCAGTCGGGCAAGGTGGCTCCAGAACTCCATGGTCCCCAATTTGTTGATGTTTTCTTATTGTACATTGGTATATTATACTATATGACACTATATTATATTTGATATTCTATTCAATTCTGTTATACCGCTGTAATATACTATTGTTATATCTTACGCTATGTTATACTATATATATAGACATGGACAGACCCGGGCTCTTGGTAGGCGGTGTCGGACGGGGCTGGTTGGGGGTGTAATGAATAGTGGCAATAACAGTCATAATAAAAGATAATGGAACAGTGACTAGAACTAGTAGTTTGTAGTCGTTCATGGCATAGCAGGGCAATGCACAGCGTTACAAGGCACAGCAGGACGTAGCAGGGCACCACAGAGCGTAGTAGGGTGTAACAGGGCACCACAGAGCGTAGTAGGGTGTAACAGGGCACCGCAGAGCGTAGTAGGTTGTAACAGGGCACCGCAGAGCGTAGTAGGGTGTAACAGGGCACCGCAGAGCGTAGTAGGGTGTAACAGGGCATCACAGAGCGTAGTAGGGTGTAACAGGGCATTGCAGAGCGTAGTAGGGTGTAACAGGGCATCGCAGAGCGTAGTAGGGTGTAACAGGGCACGCAGAGCGTAGTAGGTGTAACAGGGCACGCAGAGGCGTAGTAGGTGTAACAGGGCATCCGCAGAGCGTAGTACGGTGTAACAGGCACCGCAGAGCGTAGTAGGTTGTAACAGGGCACCGCAGGCGAGTAGGGTGTAACAGGGCACCGCAGAGGTAGTAGGGGTAACTGGCATCGCAGAGCGTAGTAGGGTGTAACGGGCACGCAGAGCGTAGTAGGGTGTAACAGGGCATCGCAGAGCGTAGTAGGGTGAACAGGGCATCGCAGAGCGTAGTGGGTGTAACAGGGCACCGCAGAGCGTAGTAGGTGTAACAGGGCATCGCAGAGCGTAGTAGGGTGTAACAGGGCACGAGAGGTAGAGGTGTAACGGGACCGCAGAGCGTAGTAGGATGTAACAGGGCATCGCAGAGTGTAGTAGGGTGTAACAGGGCATCGCAGAGCGTAGTAGGGTGTAACAGGGCACCGCAGAGCGTAGTAGGGTGTAACAGGGCACCGCAGAACGTAGTAGGGTGTAACAGGGCACCGCAGAGCGTAGTAGGGTGCAACAGGGCACCGCAGAGCGTAGTAGGGTGCAACAGGGCACCGCAGAGCGTAGTAGGATGTAACAGGGCACCGCAGAGCGTAGTAGGGTGCAACAGGGCACCGCAGAGTGTAGTAGGTTGTAACAGGGCATCGCAGGACATGCAGCAGGACCACGACGACAGCTGCAACCATGATTTTGGTGCCTCCCTAATCAAAGGAAACATGCTGGGTGAAAAAAGAACATAAGGACTCCGGGGAATAACTTCCCAAAACTAGGTTAGTAACAAGCATTTCTGGGACATGGATGCACACAAATAATAAGAGAGTAGCTCAGTGTGTTAAAGGAAGTCCCCCGGCAGTCTAAAACTATAACAGCATAATCAAGAGAAACAGGGTAAAGAGAGAAGCCTGGTCGGGCTAGATCTCTCCAGGCTCCAATTCTACTTTTAGAGACTCTAGGAACTACAAGTAACTCTGCATTATATTCAGTCCTAGATTTTACAGGAAGCTAATGCAGACAAGCTAATACAGGAGAAATGTGATCTCTTTCTTAGTTCTTGTCAGAACACACGCTACACCATTCTGGATCAGCTGGAGAGTCTTAAGGGACAGAATTAAGCATCCTGATAATAAGAAATTACAGTAGTCCAGCCAGGGAGTAATAAATGCATGGACTAGTTTTTCAGCATTGTTTTGAGACAGGATGTTCCTCTTTTTGGCAATGTTACGAAGGTGAAAAAAGGCTGTTATACTACTCTACTACACATCATACACTAATGTTAAATTGAAACATTGACATTATATTCTATTCATTTACAAAAACCCTAAGTACCATTTCTTAATCATTAATCACACAACTCACTTGACCATGTCATTTGTCTCCAAATGCCAGTTTTGAAATGCAGTTTATTCTTTTCTTCTATCTTACCTTTGTTGTTTTAGTTTACATGATGCTCATATGTGTACCTTTCTAAACATAAAACACTTGTGTAATTACTACTTACACACTGAAATCCTGGGGGCAGATTGTATTAGTTTAGCATTTAATTCATGCACTATTTATTATTGTACAATGATTATTATTGTACAATGTACAATATTAAACATTAATTTCGCAGTTGATGTACTGTGCTAGAATGAGTGAGAGCTTTTTTTTCATAGAATTGGTCTAGGATTCTGGGTCCATTGTCATACATTATATACAGTATGTGCATTGTCTGTCATGGGTACGTGGCAGGGTACATGCAAAATACAGTGGATGGTAGTTTATGGATGTTCAATAGATACGTACGCCATGTATGTATGTAACTAGATACAGCAGGTGGAATGTAAATAACTACAGTAAAACAACCTACTGTATACACACTATACTGTGTATTCTATCTTCATCTAGTATTTTAAATGTAACTTATACAAGGACCTGTGTTTCTCAGATGCCACCATGTGAAAGCTTAAATGCTGTTGACATGCCATTTTTAGCTGTGGGTGAGTGGTTGATCTGGGAAAAGCCCTAACATCTGGTGTGTAAAGTCAAGTGGGTGCATGTGATAATTTCTCATACATACCTTAGCCTTATAATATTGCTCAAGGAAAAAAATTACACACATCCAACACATTAAACTTGTGACTGTTTCAAAAGCCTTTGAGAGATGTTAACGAGTCTTCTGCAGAATATTAACTCCCTTAGCCATTTGTGGTGGTAATTAATGAATTTATTGTTAAGCTGTATTCCTGGCTTTTATCCTAAATAACTAAATACATTTGCAATAAATATATCTAGCAGCACACAGCCAGCTTCATTCAGTCTGGACAATCAGGCAATTTTAAAGACAATCGTGTAATTAAGTTTCAAAAATTGTGTTCAGCATTCACACACTTTACATGAGAGAACTCTTTCTGTACATGACCACAGGAGGTGTTACACTAACACACTGTCACCTTTAAATATTTAAACCTGCTCACTGGATATTAATGTTTAGTCCAAAATCAAGAGTTGTTACAGCAAAGGAGAGATACATCAATATGGCTTTTTTACGTTAATGGATTAAGTCTTGTATAATAATCATTTTTGTTGCTCCCTCCACACTTGCTGTAACTGTAAAATCTCTCCAATGTGGATCTTCTGATGTCTTTTCAGATTCTCCCCCCGACTAAAGCTCTTTCCACACTGGTTGCAGTAGTACGGTTTCTCCCCTGTGTGGACCCGCTTGTGTTTTTTCAGATCACCTGCCTGACTAAAACGTCTCCCACACTGTATGCAGCCATATGGCTTCTCTCCCGTATGACAACGCTGGTGGATTCTTAAGTTCCCAACCCTGCTGAACGTCTTTCCACACACAACGCACATGTGTGATTCATCTCTCGTGAAGTGCTCAATCCGGATTTTTCTCCCGTCAAATGCAGCCTTGTTGGTTTTTGCAAAGCCATGCCTCCTAGGTATGGCGTGATTTGAGTCGGCAAAGATACGTCCGTAAGGTTCAGCACTAATTTGTGACCTTTCCTCAGCTGAGCTCTGACGGGAAGAGTTGCAGCTTAAATCCACACATCCACTATATTGTTCATGGAGAGATGGTGGTTCTGATGTTGCGCAGTCGGTTAGTTCAAACTCTCTTTTGATAGTGCTGGAGGGAGAGGTGCACACACTTGTGGATGAGACAGAACTTATTTCCTTGTGTGTTGTGTGGATTGTCATTGCCTCATCAATAATATGTGTCACCTCCTCTGGTTGTGCTTTGCTATGTTCTGATGGTTGTGCCGAGTTGCAACTTGCTTGTGATTCAGTGTTATTGGAGCACTCCTGTTGTTTCGATTCCTGCTTCACGTCATCGTCAAGTTTGTGGCTGCTTATCTGTTTTGGCTCTGAGAGATGGAGGTCTGAGTCCTGCTTCAAAGTGAGCCCAAAATCCTGCTCTTGATTCTGTGGGACTTCTTTTTCTTCAGGTAAGAGACTAGTTGTGGATAGAACAGCTGGGAAATAAAGACCAAAAGAAAGCTTGTTGTAATTTGACAAAGTCACTCATGAATGACACCCAGTGTGGGATGGTAACATTATCTGTAATGATTCAAGAAAGCTACACGTGTTACCCACCTACGCTCTCTCTCGTTATTGTGTCCTGGAGCTCCTGCAGCCTCCTCTTCAGACTCTCGTTCTCTCTCTGTGTTCTGGCAGTTTTCTCTTGGTACTCGGACACCGTCTCCTTCACCACCTCCAGAACCTCCTGCACCGCTTCAGTTAGTAGCTTGGCAACACGAGCATTCAAACGGTCAAGTTTAGACATCCTGGAAAAAGCGTCAATTAGTTAGGGTAAGTAATGACTGGACAGCTCATGCAGAATCCTCTGCAAAGGGAGTCATATGTAACAATTATTGCATAATCATTTATAGGAAAGGTTTCACAAACACTACTGTGTGACAACAGTGCTTCCTACTACTTGATGTTAAACTTTTGTTGTATGTTGACCCCTTTTTGGCCTGAACCTTTAAAACCTTTACATGGATAGTTTGAAACTTTTGTAGTACTTTTCACTCACACCAGTGTAATCCTGAGTGGTTCTGCAGTCCTTTTGCCAGTTTATTTGCCAGGGGGCTGTACATTAATTACAGTGAAAGGTTTGCTAAGTAACAGACTCTTTCCACGGTTCGTAAATGCTATGCATGTTTATACTAGTTAGTTATACTAGTATACTAGTATTTGATATACATTTCAAACACGTGTTAAATGACCCAGGTAAGCATGTTCAGAACGGCTGTACCTGCAAGCTAGTCGTGAAGTCAGCGGCTACAAACGTGGATAGCTAATATTAGCTAGCTAGCTAGCTTCACACGTTATCGTCTTCCCTTTAAACTTCCAAGTAATGCGTCATGTTATTACTCTGTTGGCAAGACCTTTAAGTTGTTTCGCATCACCTTACCTGGTAAAAAAAATAATTTAAGAAATGGAGACAATATTGCAAAGCACAATTCGGGACGGAACATAACAACTCGCAACCTTTAACTGTCTATGCTCGCAACCTCGGGACGCAGAACCAGAATTACTTCCGGTGTGATTCCATTTTCATAATAAAAGTCCACATTGAATGCATTTTTTAGTTTTTCACATTACTGTTTACTATTAATGATTCTTTATTCACCCGACATCGGACCTTGAGCAGTTTAATTTACTAAATTCTTCTGTTGCATTGATTCAAATTCAAATCACTATAGCCCTGTCCGTTAAATGCCTCAGAACAAATTGGTCAAAACGGGGATTTCCCGTCACAACAGAAGAGAACAACTTGAGCAGATCAAAAAGGCCAATCTCCAAACTTAAAAGTATCCAGAACAGTTTTATTTCTTTTATCAAATTGTATATTTACCCATCAGCAATAAAAAGGGGTGCCAGAGAAACAAACAAACATGTAACTATAACATGCTGTGATCTGTTACAAAATTGGATACTTCTGTAGCATCCACTTCTTAAAGTGCGTACATGATATTACCATCCACAAGCCTATGGAGCTGCACAAATATACAAAGACACATAGAAATTTCTTTTTGAAGTTCATCTTTGTATGTGCATTTCTATGTGACTTTGTATAACTGTGTACAATATATCTTGTTTATATATATACAGTATATACGCGTATATGGACAACCTAAGCTTACAAGAGTACACAGAGTTTCTTGGTGGTGATTGAATGACTGAGAACGGTACGCGCAGCCTCATCAAACACTTCATTCAGTCCCTGCTGGTTGATTGAAGCACACTCAAGATATTTAACAGCCTTAATTTGCTTTGCCATTGCTGTTCCCTGCTGCTTGGTGACTGTGGTCTGGTCCTGCTCTCTCAGTCTCTCCAGGATCTCGTGATCCTCATGCAGGTCACTCTTAGTTCCCACAAGGAGAATAGGCACATTAGGGCAATGGTGTTTCACCTCTGGATGCCATTTGCTCTTGACATTCACACAGGATGTTGGGCTAGCAATGGAGAAGCAAATGATGATGACGTTGGCTTGATTGTAGCAGAGGGGGCGTACATGGTCATATTCCTCTCTGCCAGCGCTGTCCACAAGGTCCAGGCTGATGGTCTGGTTGTCTACATTAACCTGGGTAGTGTATGTGTCGTAGAAACCTGGTATGTACTCCTGAGGAAAGATCTTTTTGATGTAGGTGAAGAGTAGGTAGGTTTTTCCTACTCCACTGTCTCCAACAACCACACACTTCACTCTCTGCATTATGACAACTTTGGAATCCAGAAATCCTGAAACACAAAACTTCATGGCTTAAGTACACCACAAGGGTTTTAGATTAAGTGGCTTTGCATTTTTGTTTAACACTTCAATATCTGCCTGCATGACAAAGAGTGTTAAAAAACATATTGTGATGTGTAATAAAAATAATGTTGAACTAGGTTTGATGTGTGTATTTTCAGGCTCAAACTGAAATCCTTTTTTTTTTTTTTACCAATGATTGTAGCAGACACAATATCAATAAACAGAATAAATGTAAAAATCCAACTTACCTGTCAAATCTTGCAGTTCAGTGTTTTATATCTTGTCTATGTAATCATGTAAAATCAATGTAGTAGAAAGTGACATATCTGGTTAAGACAGTGCTTTAAACCTAGCATCAAGCTTACATCCGGTTGTGAAAGAAAGGGACCTAGTTACTGGAAATTGTTGTGGTTGGAAAATACCCTAGACATGATGGGAAAGATATTTCGTCATACCCTATGAAAAGTGATGTAATGCAGTGCTGCAAAGCTATTCACTTCATCTGACACAGCTAGGTGTGCACTGTTCAAATATTTGGCAGCGATTATCTCAAGTAAATCTCAAAAAGTGAAACGTTATAAATATAAATATATAAATATATATATATAATATAAACATGCAAGCTGACCACAGTTGCAACATTGCAACAACCTTTCTGTAATGTACATTTTTTTTATTATACTTTATTAATCCCACAAGGGGAAACTAAACTTTACACTCTGCTGTTACACACATTACACACAGGCCTGAATTACACACGCACGCTCAGAACTTCTACATGCACTGATGGAGAGATGTCAGAGTGAGGGGGTTGCCCATGGAAAGGCACCCCGAGCAGTTAGGGGTTTGGTGCCTTGCTCAAGAGCACCTTGGCAGTGCCCAGGAGGTGAACTGGCACCTCTCCAGCTACCAGTCCACCACCATACTTTGGTCCGTACGGGGACTTGATTCAGCGACCCTCTGGTTCCAACTCCCTACGGACTGAGCTACTGCCACCTCATGAATGAATCCAGTTCAGAAGCCTATAGCTCTCCAACAGACAGGACAGAGACTCAGACCAGTGGTCTTCAATGTTTTTTAAGCCAAGAACCTCTTAACTGAATGAGAGATGGAGCAGGGAACCCTTCTACCTATACTGTTTAAAATAAAGTTGCATGATAAACTGGGCTTACAAGAATGTGTACGGCGGCCTCAAGCCTTAATAAATACCTTTTTTTTGCATGGAATACCAAGCTATTAAAATAGCCCTATAAATTATTAATAATGTTATGGCATGGTTTATAAATCATTTAATCCTTATGATTGAATGTATCTGTGGATTTCCTTTAGTGACCACCTAGGCCACTAAGCAGTGGGGATTTATATTTGCTTATTATATGTTGGATTCATGTTAAGCCTTTTTAATTTCTTAAAAACCTTTCCAAAATTAACAATAATATGGAGGCCCCCCTGCATTGACTCTGGGGACCCCCTAAGGGTCCTGGACCCCATGTTGGAGATCCCTGCCTTAGACAGACACAACAGATGGTGTGGGTTCAAAAAGAAAAAAAGAAGATAAAAATACAAAACTTTGACAGGCTTTTCTTCTGCAATCCTCAAAGCCAGTCGAGGCTTGGAAGTTCAACTTCTAGTGTCCCAGCGTAGAGGACTCATCTGGTTTGTGTGTTATACAAGCTTAAGAGGGATTTGACACCTTGTAATGCTTCCAGGACATTGTCCAAGATGGACCTTATTTTGTAGGGGATGTTTCTTTCATAAGCCTTGTTAAACAATGAGAATTGTTGGCTGGGTTATTTATTATTTACACATATTCCATGCTGATCTGGATCCTCCAAAGGCATGATTGACTAATAAATGGCACAACTGTCTGCCATCTCTCCGCAGACTACAATTAATTTAATCACTGACAACAAATAAGTCATGAGACAGATCAACTTTTAAAATCCCAGTACAGTATTGTTTTAATGCTATGACTCACAATGTGAAGTTTTTTGCAGCAGTATACAATTTGCTCGCTGCTTTGCTGAGTTATTAAGATGACAACACAATGTCTGGTTTGGCTTTGTAGATTCAGATTGTATAGGATCTTTGTAAAGAAATCTTGTTAGCAATACTTTACCACAAATAAGTACCAAATGCATTGATTTGATTTGGAAATTGGACAAATAATAGTAGACCTATAAGACAGAAACAGTAGGAATTATTGTTGTCGAATTAATGTGCATTACAATAAACGTCCTGTTTTGGTCAAATAAGCCACAATTACTTTTACATGTAACACTCTTGAAGCTACATCCCTTTTTTAAACAGGACTGCAATGCAATCAGCTGACAAAAATGTTCATAAGAGATGGCTTGACATTAAACTTGACAACACTTTGCACTTTTTATCATTTACTGTGTCCAGCCCTAAATATCAAAGCATATGTTTATAGAAATTCTGGATCCAGCAGCCTCACAGATGGGTCTGCAGGTG
Source organism: Etheostoma spectabile (assembly GCF_008692095.1). Classification (NCBI taxonomy): domain Eukaryota; kingdom Metazoa; phylum Chordata; class Actinopteri; order Perciformes; family Percidae; genus Etheostoma; species Etheostoma spectabile. The sequence continues at coordinate 19,880,131 of NC_045753.1, forward strand.
TTTCTTCATGTTACTCGAGTGACTAAAACTTTTGCCACAGTGACTGCAGCCAAACGGCTTCTCTCCTGTGTGGTAGCGCAGATGCACCGTCAGGTAGCCTGACTGGCTGAAGCGCTTCCCGCACACCGAGCAGCAGTAGGGCTTCTCCCCCGTGTGCACCCTGTTGTGTTTCTTGTAGTCGCCGGCGTGCCTAAAGGTGCGACCGCAGAGCGAGCAGCAGTAGTGTTTTCTGCTGTTCCTCTGGAACCCTCTTGAGCCTGAAGCGCCCACTTTAGTGCTTGTTTGAGTGGTGTGACGTTTCTCTGCAACACGGTTTGTACTGTTGTCTCTTTGGGATGGTGGCTCTTCTATGCCATTTTGCTCCACATAGAAGACAAGTCCTGACTCAGAGTAGAGTCCTGAATTGGCTTGAGGAGGCTCTAGGTTTGGTCTGTGTGAGGATGTAGCGCTCGTACCAGCATCACCGTGAAAATAACTTGTGTTGCACACGGCGTCTTCAATCGACGTAGGCTCTGATTTCATTTTATGATCGTTGTCAGAGATTGTAACAACATGATTTGAAATAGGAGCCGACAGTCCATGATCAGTCTCCGTTTTAAGAGCTCTTGGACTGTTGAAGTCATCACCGCCTACATGAGGTCCTGTCGTAGCTCTAGGGGAGACACAGGGGGTGACTAATAACGGGATGGATGCTTCACAGTCAAGGTCTTCAAATGAATATGAAGGACAGATTACTGCAATTTCTTTATCAGAGGGGACAAGATCAATGTCCTCTTCTAGCTCCTCTTTCTGTTTCTGCTCCATCAGATGCTGGGCTGCATCCGCCTGCTGGGCTGCAGGGGGGATTTGTGGCACACCTCCTGCACAACAACAAAGGTGGCAAAGCACAAAAAAACACAAATAAAATCAACATTTATTAATAGAAATATAACACTTTCAATATTTCTGTAAACAAGTATCGTCTTACCATTGGTTTCTAGTTTCTCCTGGAGCTCCTGCAGCCTCCTCTTCAGACTCTGGTTCTCTCTCTGTGTTCTGGCAGTTTTCTCCTGGTACTCGGACACCGTCTCCTTCACCACCTCCAGAACCTCCTGCACCGCTTTACACAGCAGCTTTTCCACTCGGGCATTAAGACGTTCAATTTTGGACATATTTGTTGCCTGAAAGAAATGGAGAGCAGGTTGGTCAGTGTGTGAATTTCATAGATCACCATCTCACTATTAGCCTAAATAGGCTAAAACAGGGCTCCAGTAGGGCTATAGCCTATAATGTTTCAGTTACCATTCCTTAACTGAAGGGAAAGCAGCATACCTTGAACCTAACGCAATCCCGTCAAATTTGGCATGAATCCCAGGTTATCTAGTAATGATCCAGGTGAAAACGCTCATTGTTTACAACATTCACACTCGGCTATTACAGTTATCCGCAAATCGGTTGCAAAATCCTTTCTCAGGACAAGAAAGAGTCCATTCGGCAAAATGCTATACCTCATCAAGAAGATAAACAGAGGTCGAAGTCCACAAATGGTTTAAAAAATAATTACCCCGATATGTGGCATTGTGTGCACGGAATATATGTACCGCCCCATCATCCCCTTCTTAGGTTTTTTAAGGCGGCTGGCATCCAGCATGTCGTACGTTACTGCCATCTACTGGCGAGGAAGTAAACGTACACACACACACACACACACACACACACACACACACACACACACACACACAACACCAACACACCACACACCACACACACACCACACACACACACACACACACACACACACACACACACACACACACACACACACACACACACACACACACACACACACACACACACACACACACACACACACACACACCACACACACACACACACACACACACACACACACACACACACACACACACACACACACACACACACACACACACACACACACACACACACACACACAGATTTAGATTCAGATTTTATTTCTTCTGTCATCATGAGGTAAATTGAGTACACCAAGCTAAGATAACTATTAACATTACATCATGACTTGTCATTTCAGCAACAGATTGCAGTTACAAACATAAAAGTGCTTTGAAGTCTGGTTTAACCTTTTCCCCTTAATAATAGTAATCATTTTTTTTTGAATAGCTACACTTAAAATAGCTGCGGTAAGACACAAATGGCAAAAAACAGTTCATACAAAACTACTTACTTCTATATATATATATATATATATATATATATATATATATATATATATATATATATATATATATATATATATATATCAGCTCCTCTTCACCCATTATTTTAAAGTGAAAACATCTTTCCCCTGTGTGTAAAATGGCAGTCTAGTACTCATGGCAGTCCCTCCAGAGTTGTATCTTCAAACAGACTGAGCAGGTTCTTTGGTTCAAATGTGGGTTGGGGCAGAGCCCCCTCTGTTTGGACACTGTTGCGATTGCGCCGCTGCGAGGACTTGGTGGATGAAGAATGTCGGCTCTGTGTGGAGTTTTCATTCGTGCTATCTGCACAAAGCTCTGCATGTATGGGACTCACACTGGGTGTCAGTGAGTGGCAGAAACCATTTGAGTGGATGCTGGAAGGGGTCTGCCCTAAGTTACAGGAGGACCAATCACCCAGATTTGAGTGAGTGGGTGTGCGGGCAGGACTTCGATGATTGTGGGTTGGTGAACCAGGGAGGGGAGTAGATGTGCTTTCCACAGACAATCTGGATTTGATCCTGTGGAGTGGGGGAAATGTGAAAAATGACAATAGCTCTTTCTTAATACTATACATAAACCATGTTATGAATTAGTCATATTTTTGATACAATTTTCTACCTGTGTAAGAAGGTGGGGGAAAGCTCTGGGTCTGTAGGATCCAACAGAAACACTGTATCATCCTCTGGGCTCCCAGATTCAGCATGCATGGCACTGAGAGGCAGGGTTAAATCCTTGTCCCAGCTACCCTTCGGAGGAGTACAGGGCACTGGCTTTGTCCAGTGAGGAAGAAAGGACAAGTGAAGGGAGGAGAGGAGCCTACACCCAAAGCACAACACCAACTACAAGAAAAAGAGCAAAAGAATATAAAAGTGAAACTTCAATGTTGATTTAAAAAAAGGAAACTTTCATGTTTCAGTTTGGAATTACATGTATATTTAAATTATTTAAAGAAAACTCCAAACGTTTATTTTCAAAAGGTTTATTAGACAAATTACCTGACAGAAAGAGACTAGTGTCAGCATAGTCTCAACGACCAAAAGATGGATGCGCCTCTTCCACCTGTGTTTCCTAACAGAGGGGAGAGCAAGAAGCTCAGAGACTGTTGGCCTCTCAGATGGTTCTGGGGCCAGCATCGCCCGCAGTACTGTCTGTAGCTCAGTTGACAGGCCTGCAAATACAGAAGGAAATAGTAGAAACATAAGTCATTTGAGTAAAATCAATGGGACAATATATGAGGATTAAGAGGATCTTACCACTGGTAAACTCTGAGGGGAGGCAGCCTTGTCTGAGCTGTTGCCAGCCCTCTCCACCATTTGGAACTTCCATATTACAGGCAAGCTCCAGAATAGAAACACCCAAACTAAATACAAATGATTTGACAATATTTAGGAACAACAGTTTAAATCATATCAATCAGGTACATTCTACATTTCGTTTTCTCATTTACGGTATTTGTACCTGAATACATCTGCAGCAGGACCGTATTCCCCACGGAGCAGCTCAGGGGCCATGTATCTCGGATCTCCTTCCTGGATGTCGTCTTTCACTTTCCCCTCTACAGACTCGGTACTCTTCTGTTTGAGCTCAAAAAGCAGCCCAAAGTCCCCCAGCTTGAGGCGGCCAGAGTCAGTAACAAGGACATTGGCAGGCTTCAGGTCAAGATGCACAAAACCATGAGAGTGCAAGTGTTGCAGTGCTGAAAGGAGATCGCACAGGTAGGCCCATGCTGCAGGCTCATCTGGATTTAAATGTTTTAAACGAAAGCCAAGTCAGTATGTCTGGGGATTTGAGAATTTTCTGGACCAAGCAGTACATGCATTATGATTGTGTAGAAAAAACATTAGTAGCTAAAACAATATCTGAATACATTGTATTGTCTCTTTTTGACAGACCTGGGCCAGGAGACTGGTTCTCAGCATGGAGCAGCAAGCTGGTGCTGCACAGCTCTGTCTGGATGTAAAGTCGGCCACACTCCTCCCAGGCTGCCACAAAATTCAGGATATGAGGGTGAGGACAGAGGCGCTCATGGTTCCTGGCTTCCCTCACGCTACGGTTCCTCTCACTGTTGCCCCTAAAGCGATGAGCAGAGCGCTTGACAGCATACTGCCGGCCGTCCACATTGCTTTGCACCTAGAAAAGAATTGAGAAAATCCAGAGGTCTTCAGGATCTCCAAATGATATACTCCGTGAGAAAGTAAGGCTTACAGAGATATCTAAATTTGTATTGTGAGCTTTCCCAATATAAAACCACAGCACAGAAAAGTTTTATGTAAATACTGTTATAAACTTTTTTTATTAGAAACTGTTAATTTACCACTCTAGACAGCCCCTTATATAGTTATTATTGTAAGAGTCTTAAAAACTTGAGTATCTTATGTCAACTTTTTCACAATATAGTCCTTAAATTGCAGAATTTCTAACACACACACACACACACACACACACACACACACACACACACACCTCTTACCTTGTAGACCTCTCCAAACGACCCTCTTCCCAGCAGGCCCAAATTAGTGTAGCACTGACTGAAATAGGACTGCTGTTTGCTGGGATCATATACAGGATTCGGAGCAGGGGACTTACTAAGGGAACACGACAGGGGTGTCCAGGGGGATGGATGCTGAGGGAACATCCTGCTCAGAGGGGGACATCCCTTGGATGGTGGCAGCGGGGGCAGAGAATGTGAGAGCTGGGTAGGTGAACAGTAGGATGAGTTGGATGTACATAGTGAGGAAAAAGGGAGACGGCGCTTTTTGAGGGAAAAGGACTGCTCTGCATGGGAGAAGTGGGTGGGAAGAGGGAGAGGCATCCTGGACACTGTGGTTTCCACAGCCACTGACATTGTGGCAGGCCTTTTTCAGTTCTTTCCCTTGAAGATAATGAGCTGCAATATTTAAAAGAAAGCCTTTAAACAGTAGCAGTCTGGCTGACAGTTACAATGAATGTACCAATGCCATTTTTGCACTACTTATGCAAATTCAAAACATTGCTGGTCTGAAATTATCCGTCATTTTCATTTACCACTAAACCAAAGTAAAGACTTAATATTTAAACGCCACCCTAAAACGTATTAATCTAAACTCTGACACGTGCAATAAAATGTGATCTGTCAATAGAAAATAAAAATCTGTTCAGGCACTTAAAATATATGTGCCTCTTTACGTAAATAAAATAAACCAGAAACTGGTGGAGATTATCTTTTTCTGTCCAGCTGGGTCACACTCATGTTGTCTAGATTAAGAGAGATCTGATATCCTGAACATCCAGCTCAACAGGTTGTTGGCCAATTGTCAGATATCAGTATCAATCGTCTTGGTCCATTGATGGATACCTAGCTCATTTGTAAAACAGGTCCTAGAACTGACCTGTTGAATGTAACGTAGCTCTAACGTTAGCTAACTAGGTTAACCGAGTAAACATAGTATACAAGTTTGATAACGTCAGTCGTCAACTGTAATATTTACGAATAGTTACTTTGCTAAAATAGGTATGGTTAACAGCATTATTCATTCTTTATTATTTGCCATTACTGACATGACAATGTCGCCTCCACAAAATGCATTTTGGCTAACGTTAACTGAGGGCGGACCGAGTCAACAACATAATAACATTACCTAGCTAGCTAAATTACGTTACACTCAAATGACGTGCTGTAACTGACAGTTCATCGATATATAAAGTAGAATTAAGTAACGTTATCACACAGACCATAATCCAGTTTTAACGACGGGCGGTCTTCTAAACAGTGTTGTTCCTAAAGTCGCTGTAGTGCAAAAACAAACTGCGCGTAAACTCTTCAGAACGTACCTCGCGCCAAATTCTGACGATTACACGCAGTGCTGCCTGCGTGGAGACGCAGCTCGCCCCTGATACACGCAACGACGTCAACACGAGCATATTGCGCAGGCGTAATGACAGCATTGATGTTGTTACGTCAACAGAGAAAAAGAGACACACTTTCTACCATGATAAATCACCAATAGAAGCTTCTAAACAAAAAACTACACAACTGGACATGTTCCAGAAACAATTTAATCCAAAATTGGAGAACAACATCGGTAACCAAAAGTGCATGGGACAGAAAAACGCTGCAAGTTGTCTTCTTCTTTAGTTGTTTTGGCGAGCTACAAACCGACATTGAAGGTTCATACCGCCACCTATTGTACCGGAGCGTGTAACATCCTGACTTTACCATAGACTGTATACAGTGTAAATTGTCTATGGACTTTACCAGTGTAAAGTACGGTAGTGTAAGGTACCCTCATTCATACTGGATCCTGTTAGTTGAACGTACCCCTTCATTGAGGCACAATGATCCAAATGTATAACACTATTCATAATATGTATTTATTATCAGAGCACTCAAGTAATAATATATATATATATAAACAACTAATAAATTATTATTTTAAAGTGGACATTGTTAAGTGTTTCATACAATTAAACTGTGAATATCAAGGTTGGTTTGGTCATCAATTGTACTACTAACGTTACTAGGCTATAGGCTACTACTTGGAGTAAAGCTGAACGTTTAATCCTTTAGCTAGCCATTTCAACCATTTATCCAGTACACATAATACAAGTGCAAATATCCTCTCGATGCAGTAACGTCTGTGGTTAAATGATGTTAAAAAACATATATAAAGTGTTGACGCCTGCGCACTATGCCCGTATTGACATCGGCACGCGCGTATCTGGTGCGATCCAGTGTCTAACAGTGCTGCGTACTTGCCTTTCGTGAATACAAAATGCTTATCTGGATTGCGCAATATCCGCAAGCGGTGCAGTCTGGGGTTCTGCTGCACAACAGAGGGCTGGCGCAACTGGCTAGCTAGCTGACCACTTGAAATGGTAATTGTATTATTATTATTATCGGTCATTTTGTGAGATTGGTGTCTATATACAACCACTGCCTTAATGTTCAGGGCTTTGTACAAAAGTAGTAGCACTAAAGTAACAAACGATGCCGATGGTTATACAATGTTTATTTCCGCTTGTGCTTGCTAGCCAGCTAAAGCTAAGTTAGCTGTATTAGCTTTGCCTTCTCATCTAGCGGTTAACGTTAGCCGTACTGAGAGGTAACTTATCTTAGCCATCCTTGGAAGTGAAATAACGTCAGCCAACCGACCCAGTTAAGTTAGTCAGATCAGCAAGGTTAATTTTGCTTTTGCTCAGAGCTAAATACACTGCTCGCTGGCTGTTGGCAACTTATGAATTTATTAGGAGTAACGTAAATTGATGTATCCGGGGAGAAAAAACTTGCTTGACACATTGGCATAACAACCAGTTTCATTTTAAGACTTCACCAACAATACACGTTTAGTCTACATACAAGCAATGTGAGGTGTTCTTAACTGTTGCCAGACACTTAGCAACGACTCAAAGTTACCTACTGAGATGTTTTGTCAAATATAGAGTGGTTACCATTTTTAGAACCAAATTCAATCCCTCAAAACCACAAATAAAGTTGCTTATCTTTGACAGTTTGTTTTAATAATATTGTAATTGTATGCCCGCTTTGCTTCAGGACGTGTTCTTAATGATACGGCGTCACAAGACCACAATCTTCACAGATGCCAAGGAGTCTACCACTGTGTATGAGCTGAAGCGTATTGTTGAAGGGATCCTTAAGAGACCACCTGAAGACCAGAGGCTGTACAAAGTGAGTTTAGGGGCCAAGTACACATAACTGACAGCATCACAATGTGACGGTGGAGGCATGCAACTTCACTTTAGTCCCAAGGGTGACTAAAATATTATTTGGAAATGTCTCACACACTGTCTTGATGTTCATTGATGCAAATTAATACATTTTAGGCCATTAGGGGTTCCTGTGACTTTTTCAACGTTTGTTGCACAGGATGACCAGTCGCTAGAGGACAGCAAAACTCTTGGTGACTGTGGATTTACCAACCAGACTGCCAGACCTCAAGCCCCAGCTACAATTGGTCTGGCCTTCCGCATTAATGGTATGTTTAGTTTATGTTATGAAGTGTCAGGGTCAAGGATTAAGGATCAGGGACTTTTTTTTTTCTCCTCCCATTAGGGTGATTTTCACAACAAGAAAAAATTTGTCTTTCTGCTTCTTACCAACTCAACTCTTGTGTGGTTTGGTTGAATCTTAGTAATTAATTACATGATTGATGATAATCATTTGTACTTTATGCAAACTAATCTGCTTCAGTCTAATTTACACCCCCAAGATCTGTAATTTGGCACTGTGTCAGTATGTAAGCAGATAACAGTGGTTATCAGCTACTGTAACTCATTCATGCTCTTACACTGTTTAAATATCAATCTGTAAAGTTGATTGCCATATAGGGCTGTTCAGTTTATTTTAGTATAGTACTTTAGTGATAGAATAAAAACCAAGATAATGGTTGTTAGCTACAGTATATTAGTTTGTTTTTATTATACATAAATTGACATTGTTACTGAAAAAGCATAAAAACTACAGACAACATACGTCAAAAAGAACGTGAATATAACTCCTTTTTTTTAATTAGATTTGAGCTTGAGAAATATCACTAGAAATTAGATTTGAAATTAATATTAAAATGTCTATGATGTTAATTTTAAAAATGATTCTCAAGAATAATCCCAAAGGAGGATTTTTCGCTGTCTAGATTTGATAAAATCAACATTTTTATTTCAGGATATTAGAGAGGCCACGGGGCTTTTAGCGTTGACACCAAATCTTCGGCCGTCGTCTTGTCGGTCAACTCTCTGTCTAAAACCGCCACGTGAGAAATTAGGGCTGCTCAGTGATTGAAAAGAACCATAATCAAAATTCTTTTGGTCAAAATTAAAATCACGATTACTCATTGAATTGAATATTGAATTTAAACAACAGTGAAAGTACTTTTTTAACTGTGAAATTTCCCTTTTTATATTTTTTTTCCCTGTGAACTTTTTGAATTCCTCTTCAGAACACAAGACAAAATAAGTTTCCTTGCAAAATGTAACGTGCAAAATGGTTTTTTTCCTTGATTAGATTTTTTTTGTGATTGTTAGGAGGAAAATTCAATGAATTGCACCGCCTAGTGAGAAGTAAAATCTGACTCCTGCTACCCTGTGCTGCGACTCTGCTGCTGCTTTACGGAGCAGGCACTGTCAGTTGGATTCCAGCTGATACAAGAAAAATTTAAAGAAACGCTCTTTTTCTATAAAACGATAGTCGGGTCAGTGGGTAAGTTATGTAATTGGTGGATGCCTGAACACCGTGCAACACCGACTACCGTCGCAAGCCTACTAAACAAAAAAAATCCTTCCTGAGCCTCCAGTCTGAACGTGCTCACAGGCTCCAGAGAACAGATAACTTAGGACACATTACCAATTTGTCCATGACTTAAAGCAATGAAATAAATGAACTCGAGATTATGGTTTCTTTTGCTCCTGTTTAAGAGTGCATTAACAGAATAGTTCTTACTTTGGAGTTTTGGAATTTCCACCCAGAAAGACGTGACACAGTCAATGTTCCCTGCAGCAACTTTGTGATATGACTGATGTAGCCACATGCAACTCTGCCGTCATGATGGAGCTAATGTTTGCTTGTCTCCTCGGCCCTTCAGATGACATGTTCGAACAGCTGCACGTCGAGGCCTTCTCCAGCCCCCCAGAACTCCCTGATGTGATGAAGCCTCAGGACTCCGGTAGCACTGCCAATGAACAGGCAGTGCAGTGATAACGTGGAGTGGAAACGAGCAATGGAGGAAAGGATGGAAGTGTGTGTGTGTGTGTGGATTAACTGCAGTGGAGAAGTAGCGGGTTGGAGAATATGTAATATAATTTGTTGGATGGGGACATTCTAGGTAACCAAGCCTATCCATGTTACCTCCATGCTATCATCCCAGCAATCATTCCAAACAAAATTCAAAACAAAGGCTTTATTTTCCCCGAAACAGATAAAACTGACAACAGAGGGATTAATTTGGTCAAAGGACGTCCTGTCTGTGGCATACAGTATACACAGGAGAAACGTTTTCTGGCGTTAAAACCTAAGTTTTGAAAATGCATACATTACCACGTCATCAACATCAATGTGGCACCTTCCCCTAATCACACAAACATAGCCTGTAACTGTGAGCTTGCAAAATTAAAAGTTTTCCTGTTTTGTTTTTTACACTGCTGGCTGATTTTTATTTTAAATACAGGTTTGTGTCAATATTTAATGAAGAAGACAGAATTGAAGGGGCCTGTTGAAGAAGTTGGGGAGGGCAGTAGCTTTCATGGACAGACAATTTGAGTTGGCATAGTAGGAAAAACACAGGTGTAACTAATAACATTACTGACGGCTCTGTTCTGTTTAAAGGTGCTGTAGGTAGGATTGCAAAGATCCAGGACTTAGCCAAAAAATTGGAACATTGACAACTTCTCAGTCTTCTGTCTCCTAAGTCCCTCCTCCCACAAGGGAGAATGAATGCGTGTGCATGAACAGTGATAGACATAAAGTCAGACACCCCCCCACCACACACACACACACACACTCAAACATAGGGTACGTTTTAGCAAAGAGTTAGTTTTGTAAGTCTTACCTACTGCACCTTTAAGTGTCCCAATAAGGTGAGACAGTGAGTCAGCATGCAACTGATGCCACCGTTAATGTCATTATTTACACCCGCGCTTTTCATTTTGTGCCATTTTCCTCAGCTAGTTTAAGGCCAGGAAAAGTCAATGAATGAATGAATGAATGAAAAAAAAAAATATATATATATATATATATATACACACACACTCACCCCAAAAGTCAACAGTTTGAATGATATATATACAACAAATGAACGATTTCCTTACCCCAACAAACGTCTCAGGTTCACTGTCAGTTGCTTTTTGGTAATCACTTTACATGCAAACTTGTTTGGGATTTTTCACCCCCACTTGAATAAAAGTAGTCAACATCAACTCAGTCCCGGGTTATTAATCAAACTGTAGTTCTAACAGATTTCATCTCATATTGTGCTCACACGGTACATTTTCCTAAGTTGTTTCAACAAATGACCCCAAACTAACTGACCTACAGGAAACCTGTGGAGTGAAATATAATGAAGCTGTCTGTGCCGTTTGCAGTGTGTGTGGGGTAGGCTACTTGATGCAAACTTGAGGCCCCCAAACGAGATAGGTTCGCATTTTTTTTTTTCCAAGTTTGTCTTAAAAAAAATACTCACATCCTCATATTAAGATTGATTTGTATTCGATGGGGTCCGTGTGGTAAATGCACTCAGCAGAACGTTAAATCGCTTTAGGTTGGCAATCATCTCTTCCAGGCAACCTATTCAGTTTAATTATTCCTAAAACTATGTGTAAGATAAAAGTAGAGTCTTCTTCATACAGTAACTATAGCAACTGCACCAGCTAAAAACTGACAAATAGGACTGCTAATTATTGAGTGTACTACATTTTAGTTCAGCATTTAGATATATTGCCTACAGGTGGGCCATCAACAGCGACCAGTAATTAGGCTTCTCTTTTTTTAAGTACACACAGGTTACAGTTTAAATGGGACCGTTAGTAGGCCTACTAGTAAATGTGTAATCCTTTAATCCCGCCCTCTGAACAGTCTATGAACCAGTTCATAATGAAAAAACTCTTAAAAAATGTTGATTGGACTCTAATGCAGGTAAATTACTGAATGTACTGTTTTTTTTTCTTTTTATAATAGAATAGTTGAAAAAAGTTACTATAATTATCGGATATTTTCTTGGCTTTAGATATAGCCTATATTTAAAAAGAAAAATCCGGTTGAATGTACTATTTTTTTCTTTTTATAATAGAATAGTTGAAAAAAGTTACTATAAATTATCGGATATTTTCTTGGCTTTAGATATAGCCTGTATTTAAAAAGAAAAATCCGGTTGAATGTACTATTTATTTCTTTTTATAATAGAATAGTTGAAAAAATATAACATAAATTATCGGATATTTTCTTGGCTTTAGATATAGCCTACATTTGGAAAAAAAAGAAAAGAAAATCCGGTCAACGGTCCTGTATAAAATAGGGAAGGACTGTCTTATAAAGAAACAGTCGATATCCAAATGTTATTTTTTTACAAGCTAATTTTTTAAAAACGGGGCACCGCCCCTTGAGTGTTTATCCCAGGGTTGTATTTACTGTAGAAACACGCGCCAGTAAATGCATTTTTTTTTCTATTTTCACCTACATCGGCGCAGCAACGTCCAGCTGCAGTTTGGCGCCACTCGATCCTTAATGTTCGATCCCAAATATGGGCTAGGAATGTCCAGGATGACGTCGCGTGTCCGGGGAATGCGGGGTTTAACCACATTTATTTAACTACGCCTTCTTTCGGTCTGAGCTCCTGGTAGGCATTACACAGGAAGAGAGCCGTGTAGGAAAAAAGAAACGGGACGCCCTCCTGTTATTCCTCCTCCTCCTCCTCCTCCTCCTCGTCCCCCTCTTCCTCTTCTCTTGGCGGATAACGGTGTCCAAGAAGTTATTCAGGACCGACGCAGACAATAGCACCCGGACGAGTCTATCTTGCGGGCTTTGAACGCATCCATCACTACTTATTAATGCTGTCCGCGAACGTATTGTGTCACTCAAAGAGGAGAACACTCGGCTAAAACATCATGGACGATTTGGGTAAGTGTTAGTGCAGTAACTGTTCTTCTACTACATGTTGAGATATCTTAAGGGGGATCTTTAGGAGGGGTGGTGTGCCCAAACAGGAAATAATACATGCTCATTTAGGCTATCATAGTGGAATAGAATTTTCCTTTTCTGTCCACAAGGACATATATGGGACTACAATGTAAAGATGATTTTTTTTTTTGCTTCCATACCATTTTAAGGCAGATAAAAGCAATGGCATGTCTTTAGATAGGCTAGTATATCTTACACCTTTTATGTCAAAAACAGTGTACAGTTTATTGTTATCTTGTGATACCTACTATCCTGTTAATATGACTAATTGTGTTTTACCTTTTCAAGCAAATAAGCAACAAATGCACACATACTCACACAGGTAATACAAGAACTAATACTACATTAGTTTGCCTGCCCAACCGCCATTGAGTAGGCTATTTCATGCATGCCCTGCAAAATTCAATAAATTCTTTGTAAATTAGATTAAAAGGGATCCACAGCGGCCTTTCCCATCCATTCATATTAACAAGCCACAGATGGAGAGAAGCCACATAATGGTCACTAGAGTGTATTCCATTTAAAAGACATCAAAGAGGTTTGTGACCAGTGTCAGGGAGCATGACGGGTTCGGTTTTTTGATAAAGATGTTAAAAGAAGATGTCTTCTCTTTACTCAGAAGAACAACATTACGAGAAGCTGACTCTTTGTATGTCGGAAAGGCCCTGAAATAGCCCAGGGCCACGCTGCTATTTCAAAAAAAAGAAGAAAAAAAAAAGCCACAGAGTTGATGAAAATAGAAAGGCCTTTTTCTTCACCTGCCCATTTGGTCTCTCAGGAACTTTTGTTTCTCCGCTTCAGAATTAGGGGATTTATGCTTTACAAGCAATAGTGGAAAGAATGGCTAAACGCAGCCAAGCACATCTGGGCACATCTGGATTGGATTGCACGTGGAGAGGCCAAGTTACTGGGTGAGAGTTAAGTCTTGCGGTGGCCATGTTCGGGACGGTTTATGCTGTTGTCTAATAATGCAAGTTTATGTTTTGAATCTGGCGAGACTGTTCGGTGAGAGAGACCGCTTGTTAGAGAAGCCTTTGGCCAAGACAAACAAGTCGACAGGCAGCTCTAAATATGGTCATAATTCCCATTGAGAGACGTTCAGCTCCTTATAAGAGCAGTTCAGTCCGTAAGAGTGTGTATATGTGTGTGTCAGAGAGAAAGAGACACACAGCAGGAAGGAGGAGGGCAAGTTTCTCACCACATGGTTGTACCAGAAGTGTGAATAATCTGTGGCAGAAGTGGCCACAGGGATGAACTAATGCAGGTTCAACGAATCACCACAGATGGTTAACGCAGTCTAATCGATAGGCTCGAGCATTCATCAAACCTCCATGGCATCATCATTCTACAAAGGCTACCATAATATGAGGTTCACAAATTTGTGGTTATGGGTGATTTACAATTCCATCAAAACAAACAATATGATGAGGTCTTCAGCACACGGTTACAGTTAAAGCTTTTTAGCAAGGGACAGTACCTTATTAAAAGCTCGGACTATAAACATGTGTTCCTGTCTGTTGAGGTAACTAGTTTTATGTCTGGTTCTGTTCTTAAAAAGATCTACCAGAGCTACTTGTATCCCAGAGGGTACTTTTGCAATATGGGGGGTGCGTAGTCATTGTTTTTAATAACCAACAAACGGCCGGCTATGATAAGTTGATTGCAAATAGTTAATTAATGTGCTGTATAGTATTGTATCAGCAGTGTGAAAGGTCTGTGTAAAACCAGTGAAATGTAGCCATAACAGCCGCCTCTCCTCTTCAACTTGGAGTTTGTAATTACTCATGTTCAGCCCAGCTTTTACAAACTCCAGCTTTGCCTTTAGTCGCACGTACATCGACTTGCCAGCACTAATTGAAGTCATGCAGTGGCTAACCCTTGAGCAAGTTTAGTTTCTGGATAGCTTCCACTTGGAGTGAGTGAGTGAGGTGGGTTGGAATGGAGTAAGATATCAGTTGCCAAACACTCTTCCTCCTTTGCTTCCTTTCCATACTGGCATGTCTTGGATTTGAATGCAGACATATTTTTTTGTGCTCTAATAACTTCAGTGTGTGTCGATGGATAATCTCGGGTTTTGTGCAAAACTCGGCCCTGTCCTGTCCTCTGACTGATGTCTGAGGACGCTCATTGTCCTTCATGTCCTGTATTGACGTGTGAGCTGATATGCTGCTGCTGTATTAATGGTCACATAGGCTGTCTGTCTCTCCTTAGGAGTGCCTGAGCCACCTAACTACCCTCTCAGTCCCCGTATTGTTGTGTTTGGTACGTAACTGTATGTGCATGTGTTTGCTCAATGTGTCTGCCAGCAAGTCACTCATTTAACTTCTTATGTTCTGTTTTCATCTCCATCTGCACTGCATGTTCTGTAAATCCATTTCTTAACTCATATGTCTTTCTATTTCCCTTTGATGCTTTATAAACAAACTTATAACACCATCAGGGACATTAATAAAGATATAGAGATACATTATAGGGTAGATAACTCTCTTTCATTCTCGTAAAAAACAACAACAAGAAGCTAAATTGATTTGTGAATCTAACCAGACTTCCATCACTTTCATGCTGTTATGTGGTTTCTTTCACCTCCCTCTCGCCCAGATGCCCTCCTCGCTGATCTGGAGAACACTGGCTCTCCTCTTGCTCGGTGTCCTGTCCTGCTCACCTCTGAGCCTCCACAAAATGCTGACCCTGAAACCCAGGAGTCCGCCCAAACCCGGCCACCGCCGCCCGCTTACACCCCACAGCAGGTTAGACAACTAGCTGCCGGGGATGGAGTCATACCCATTTTCTCCTTGCAGATTAGGTTTCCATTACGATTTAGATCTTTATAATCATAACTAAACATGCTGCTTTTGTAACACTTTGACTAAAAATCTGGATTTGTTTTGCCTCTCAGACTGTTTCCGCAGCAATGAAATCCTCCCAAAACTCCAACCCAGACAAATTATACAGGTAAGAGTTTATATCAAAATATATTATCTGATTATCAGGCATTTCTGTGAATTTAAGTTGGTTCTTCAGATTTTGCATCAGAGAGAAAGTGAGTCACTCAAGTCTCTCATTGTGTTTGCATGGTGAAATATCTGCCCAAGGTTTATTAGGAAACACATACAAACAAATCTAAATTGTTTGTTTGATACATTTGATATTTTGTTCATTTTGTATTTTGATCTTAAAGCACTGTGATGGACAGATGGGAGTATTCAGCTGCTCCATGACTAATTTCAACAAAGTGACCACGAAGAAGCCAACCGCATTAGTGACATCATCTGTTTTGCCTTTCTTACAGCACAGTGTGTAAGCCACGCTCTCCCCGCACAACAGATCCTCCTCCGGCCTTCTCCTCCTCCTCGCTGCTGGGAGGAGGTCTGAGTGAACTGGACCATCTTTTACAGGAGCTGAATGCCACCCAGTTCAACATCACTGGTTAGTGTGTGGGTTTTGTATCCCTGTGTTTAACTCTGAGGTGAATCGTTTTTTATACTATAGATGACCTTGTTTTTTGTCATCAGATGAGATCCTGGCCCAGTTCCCTTCTTCTAAGAAAGATGAGAGGGACACGATTAAGGATAAGGCCATATCTTCCTCCTCCAGGTACCAAATCAAATCCATCCACTTGAATCTAAAGAATCAACAGAATTTGCTACAATTCTAGGGAATGCAAACTACTAATTGTAGAGTTTCCACTAGCAGGAGAGCTGTACACTCAGTCATAAGATACATTAATTAATTAGAAAGTTTTAATATAATTAGATTGTGCAAATGCTATAATTATTTAACTATATTTGGTAACACTTTACAATAAGGTACACAAAAATGTAGGTAGTTACTGAGGAATGAATGAGTAACGAATGGTTAGCTAATGATCAGTTACCGATTGACTGGGATTCACTTATAATTAGTTACTGGTAAACACTACTACTGTAGTAGCTACTGTTAAATGAATTAAAATACATTTTTGTGTACCTTATTGTAAAGTGTTACCCTATATTTAAACTTTAAAAATTTGAATGACAAGGGGTGTATATCAATTAATAAAATGAAAAACCTATAATGTATTGTGAAGTATGTTTGCAACATATATGGTTTCTACACCTATTCCAGGTCAGTTTTAGTGTCCACCAACTGATTTGCAGCTAGAAATGAGTAAGGAAAAGTCAAGTTTCATTTTAAATGCAGGTCGGTTTTGTTACACTTTCAATGACAGATGGCTTGTTGAAATAGTTGCACATCCACATGCATTTTGTTAACAACTGTAACAAAGTCCCAATTTGTTAAATCTTGGGCAGTATACAAGTCAATTCTGATGAAATAGTGTATTTTTTTATTTTTTTATTTTTTTAAACCAACAATTCTTTTGTTTCCTAGCTCAGCGAAGCCTTCAGCAACATCAGCCACACTGGAATTGGACAAACTGATGGCTTCTCTGTCTGACTTCAGAGTCCAGAGCACAGTAAGAGTCCACACAGCCGATGTAAAAAATCAAAAAAAGTCAGTGAATCTGCAAATGTGCTCAGAATGTGACCCAACACAGCTCACACTGACTCATGGTGGGTTCACGAAGACATTCACTTGATTGCATAATGACTTCAGTGTAACTGTGCCGCCTGGCCACAGCACATGCCTCCTGGTGTAAACCAGTCACCAGATAGGGCCGAGGATGGAAATTAGTCTTGGTGGAGATATTTTGCCGCCTCAAAAATATCTTCAGATAACTTCAGATAGTTGGTAGTCAGAGCTACATTTGGTACCGAACATAATCCAGATATTCTTCCTCTTTAGTGAGTCGGTGTGCTAGCACGTGAGCAAAGGAAGTGGTTCTGTCATTTTAGGTTTGTTTGGTTCCAGTGTGCAGTCCAGCTGTGGGTTATAAACAAACGTGAGCATGAAGTTATGGGAACAGGGAGTTTTAAAAAGCAGCATATCTCAACTAAATACTCTTTACTGTTATTACCAGAATGTTCCAAAATGTTGATACGTCCCTGGTTTAACAATGCATGTCAGACCACCATTTTGATCTAGACTCAAATATTAAGATAAATAAAAACTATAAGATGGATTGTCATTATATTTTGTAGGTTTTTGTTTACATCCAAATAACAGCCAAACTAATGGCATTGACCATAGTCTTCACTGTCTCACCACTGTCTCTTGTGACAATTCATTTCAAACCAACTGTAGATCGATGATAAACTCTTGGAGGACTAAAATCACAAAGACAAATGTGCCATCCATCACTTTTTCTTTCTCTTTTTCTTTCTCCCAGCCAGTTGCACCTGTCAATCCAGTGGTGATAGCACCACAGCAGCCCAGCGCCCCCCCGCAGGCCTCATCCGGCGGCTCATTGGACAGCATGCTGGGGCTACTTCAGTCGGACCTGAGCCGACAAGGTGTTCAAACATCTTCCAAAGGAAACTGTTCAGCTTGTCAAAAACCAGTCGTAGGACAGGTAAGTTATCAGAATTTGTCTATGCACAAAACTATATCAAGCTTCTGACATCTCAGTTTGATAGTTAGAACCATTTGTTCCAAATATTATGTTAACTGAATGAATGAGTGAAGGAAACCTTTATTGCGCCGAGGGGAATTGTTTTTGCACTCAAGGGAGCCAAATTTAAACATACAACAGTAAAACAATAAAAGACAATAAGAAGACAATAAAAACCACACCAACATCCGACAGCAACACAGTACTGGTGGTGACATGCAGTCATCCGTCCACTAGCTAAGATGATTTAATAAATAAACTGGTGAACTGGTGAAAAGGTCGGACAGGACTTTGTTGCTATAATCATAAAAGGATGCCGTTCATTAATCAACTTTTGACCGTTTTCCCCCGTGCAGGTGGTAACGGCTCTTGGAAAGGTGTGGCACCCAGAGCACTTTGTGTGTACCGAGTGTGAGACAGAGTTAGGCAGTCGCAACTTCTTTGAGAAGGACGGACGGCCGTACTGCGAGTCGGACTACTTCACCCTCTTCTCCCCGCACTGTGCGCAATGCAACAAGCCCATTCTAAATGTGAGAAACTCGGTTATGAGTCAGAGCTTATTTTGAAATGAAAAGCTCAAATTAATACCCCAACCCACCTAAAGCCATTTAACTTTGTATTCCTCTTGTTATTCAGAAAATGGTCACCGCTCTGGATAAG
This sequence comes from Etheostoma spectabile, assembly GCF_008692095.1. Lineage (NCBI taxonomy): Eukaryota > Metazoa > Chordata > Actinopteri > Perciformes > Percidae > Etheostoma > Etheostoma spectabile. The sequence continues at coordinate 19,899,158 of NC_045753.1, forward strand.
AACTGGCACCCGGAGTGTTTCTGCTGTGTTAAGTGCAGCCGGGCGTTTGGAGAGGAAGGTAATGGGCGGCACACACTGTATCCTGTCTGGGTTCAACACACAACTGTTAACAGTGAACTTCCGCTGGGTCATACTTCCGTACAACCCTTAGAAAGCTCTGCATGCCCTTCATTTTAAGTTTATAATCTTACGCTGTGTTTGTAAAAGTTAGAAATCTCTGTGTGTATGACCCCTAGGGGTAGTGTAACCTTGCTTTAAACAGCTGCTAAGCCCCCTTAAACATCTCATTTGTATGGCTTTCAAAGGATTAATGTTGTGATTTAAATTTGAATCCACCCTGCCAAGAATTCAGGGGAAATACTAAATAATTTGCAACAATGAAAAATAAAAAAATAGACAGAGTCACATGGTGTCAAACTGTGACCGTATCTTTTGCAGGTTTCCATGACCGTGAAGGCCAGCAGTACTGCCAGCAGTGCTTCTTGACTCTGTTTGCTTCCCGCTGTCAAGGCTGCAGCCAGCCCATCCTGGAAAACTACATCTCAGCTCTCAACTCTCTCTGGCACCCCCAGTGCTTCGTATGCAGGGTGAGTGCTCCTCTGTTGGGTTTGAGGGCCGGGTCAATGATAATGTCTGTTGTTGCATTTGCCAAACAGCTGCATGGTGTGTAGCACAACAGTTTGATCCATGGTGTGTTATGGTTGCAGTCCTTATAGACTTCTGAAAAAATAGTCAGGTCCAACTTAAAGCTTTAGTGCGTAACTTTTAGATAAACTTTCATATAAATGAACGCCCAATACATTAAAGCCATTGCCAGCAGAGTTGCTACAAAGTTAATTAGGACCATCAGCTCCACAAAACTCTCTATGTATTTCTCAGTATGGCTATGCTCAGAAGATTGTGATTGTCATTGGCGGTAACTTTCCTGCGCAATTATGATTATTTTCGAGCGAAAATAATTACCTCTTCTAATGAGTCAATCATGTTTTTTTAATCCTCCGTGTCCTCCTTGGCTACTAGCAACTCCATGGAGGAGTGGGTGCGACGGAAGGCTTGTATCATGTGGACGCACCAATGGTTTTGTTGTCAATAGAATTAGAATTCCTCATGAGGACATCAGAAACTACGCGCTATAGCTTTAAAGGTACTTCGTGGAGCTTTCTGGTAAACAGAGTTGTGTTTACATTTGAATGTATAAATGTATTTCCTTTCTAAACATCTGCAAAGATTTAAAAAGAAATTTGAAACCATTGTTTTTGCATCTATGTTTTCTCGCTAGCAGTCTTCTTCAATGCTTTTGTTGGCACATTGCTGCCGTATGTTCATCAGTGGATTTTCATGTGTGTGCATGCATGAGACAAACAAAACAGCGACTCACTCATAAAAAACGATCCATAGCGCTACTAGAGGTCCAACACTCCACAGGATACATTTACATTTATTCTGGGATCAAGGCGTTTGCAGATGGTCAGGCATCACCATTGAGGACAAGGATGTCATTCCCTCTGTAATATTTATGCTAATGTGGGACATTTCTGTGACCAACATGTTGATATTGGTTTCATATGATCCCCTGAGCAAGGCACTTTAACCACAACAGCTACAGTGAAGCTGCACAGTCTCAATCTCAGACTGTGTTTGTGGTGTGTGTAGTCTATAGCAACGGTGTTTCATTTACGGGATTGTTCCGGTGTCGCCTGAGGTTCCACTGGATGTCCCTCATTTTTGGCCAGATGTCCTTCACCTTCCGCTTTCTTTGCATTGGCATTCTAAACTCCGAGCTAGAATCGACAATCAAATTATTTTTATGTTTTTGTAAAATTCTCATTACACCCTTGACAGCCATTTTAATTCCAGAACTTGCCTCCTTACGTGCACATGTCCCATCAAAACAAGTCCCTCTCCGAGGTTATTTTGCAGAGGCACTGTACGCGTGTCCGGCGCTTAGTACCACCCAAGTTGATTGTGATTGGTTTAAAGAAATGACAATAAACCAGAGCACTTTTTTCTCTAGCCAGTCTGTCCTCCGCTGCTCTGTGGAGGAAGGTCTGGCAATGTCAGACTAGTGGTGTGTGTAGCTGTATGAGCAGGGTGTTCCTGCTCTCAGTAAAACTACTATGCTCTCAAAAAAAGAAGAAAAAAAGAAGAATATTCTTAAAATAAGTTTGAATTACAGTATGTCAGGAGAAAGTTGCCATTTCACATGACAACTGTTGAATGACAGCTCCATGAGTCAGGGCTCTCTGCTGTGACTGAATCTCGCTGCGTCTCTCTTCTTCAGGAGTGCTACAGCCCCTTCGTCAATGGCAGCTTCTTTGAACACGAGGGTCAGCCGCTGTGTGAGGCCCACTACCACCAGTCCCGCGGCAGCATGTGTCAGGCCTGCCAGCAGCCGATCCTGGGCCGCTGCGTCACCGCCATGGGGGCCAAATTCCACCCCCATCACCTAGTGTGTCACTTCTGCCTGAAGCCCCTGAGCAAAGGCTGCTTCAAGGAGCAGGAGAACAAGCCTTACTGCCACCCCTGCTTTATCAAACTCTTTGGTTGAAGACACAGTACTTTGCATCCTCCTCCTCCTCCTCTGGGTCACCAAGTGAAGAAGCTCTATGACTCGGAGCTCTCAATTTGTTTTTGTTTTTTATTGCGGTAGAGCTGGGCTCTTTCTTGGTTTTTAGACCATTAGAGTTAATAGAGGGAGGGGAATAAAAAGAGAATCATGCAACCCAATTCATTTATGTTTATTTCATAGTAAAAGTGGACTGCATTTTGATTGGCACTATGAAATATAACTCTAGTTAGACAGATATTAAATAATGCCAAATGATTTTTTTCCTGTATGTAAATGCTTTACATACTGTATTGATTCAAATTGAATATGGAAAATTGAATTCATTTGCCAAAGGTAGAAACAAAACGGTATATGGAGAGTAAATCTACTGTTTCAGTTCAGTGAAAGACTTGTACTGTTGTGCAAAAAAATCCCCATTAATATATTTGCTTTATATTGCAAAAAGTATAAGTGCCATAGCAATGCATTTATATATTGTATGCTGACTGCTTTATACTGTATGGTTTGTGTCTGTTGATGTCAGATATTTTGCATTATTCTTTCCCTATTGCTCTATGCAGATTGCCAAAACAATTCCAAAGAATAAAATAAAGGAGAACACAACTTGGTATGCTGTTTTACTGGGTGAATGAATCAAAGAATCAACCGTGAAATGTGAGAAATGTTTCTTCATAATTAAATCAAGCAACTCAATTTCAAGTCAACACATCCCTAAAAAGAAGAATGTGAAGGCTATGCCCCTATAACTTTTGCTGGGAAATAATAACCTTTTCCAAATTTTACCAAGGTTATTAGACATGATCTGAAGCATATACAAAAAAAATATTTAAGAAAAATAATACTTGATGCATAGGATATACAGTCTCTTTGTATAACCTTAGCGCAACACTGCTGTAGAAAAGTGTTTGACCACTAGATGGCCCTGTTCGCTCACCGCTTTGAGCTCGAGCTTAATTAGGCTACTGTATGTCCTGAATGTGTCTAAGACGTGGTCAGTAATGGACCAGGGGCCTGTTGCACGAAAGTAGAATAAAGATATCCAGGATAAATGAAAAAGCGCAGCTTGACTTAGTGTGACCTGCTCATCGCGGCTTAATCGGTTGCACGTTTGCCGAGCCAGGATGAACAGGTGGAGCTATGTCAAGCCATGGGGTAGATAGCCAGGATAAGTGCACGTTCACGGCTTTCTCAAATAGACCACGTTATCGATCACAGATTTACTGATGCAGAGATGAGAAGACGCATGCGCCAAATGTTTCACCCAATGAGCAGCAGCTTCTAATGGAAAGTAACGAGGAGGGGAAGAATATGCAAAAAGGGAAATACGGCTCTTATCAAACGGAGTAAAAAAGCCCGACATAGCGGACCCGACTGAATGTGTGGGGGTTTAAAAATATCTACTTTGCCTCAAAAGAGAGCAGAGGGAACTAATGTTCCTCGGGAAATGGACCAAGGACTTTAGGCTCAATTTCAAACCCTTATTCACAACGTGAGAACATGTGTTACAACCACGCACAAATCTCTATAAGCTATATCTAATTCTTTGTACAATTAATGTTCATACAGAACAATCAGAAAGGGACAACAACTAGAAAAAAAAGTAAATGACTTCAATACACGCTCATGTTTTTTTATTCTTCTGACAAGTGACCGCACCAAAATAAAAAGATTAAGAAGCATTGTGGTGTTCCCATTGTGATGAATGATAACTCCACTACATACGTGCTGTACATAGACCACGTTATTAGTCCGGTGATGTGAGACCTATTGAGAAGGTTATGAAACCAGTGTAAGGTATAACAAAAAACAATGGGCCCACTTATTAAGGAGTAACACAAACTACCCTTCATTAGAGAAGGACAAGCAACAAGAAAATGAAATCATGAATGTATTGGTCTCTGACCAGTCTGCCATTATCATCTGGGAATATCGCTACATTAATATCGTCACACTTAATCTCCGGAGCGCGTCCTGTAGAAACCTGAAGCTGAGACCACGGACGCTGCGCTGCTCATCTCTACTTTTACAGAGAGAGTGGACACTGACGCGACTCGCAGGTCTACTGGCAGGCAATAGCCACCGGCCCCCGGGCACCGGCCCCCGAGCACCGGGCAGCAGCCACCGGGCGGCGGCCACCGGGCAGCGGCCGCACGCCAGGCGGCCTCGACACACTACCGTCCCACCGGGAAAAGTCCCACTCCGCATCTGGGTGCCAGTGCAACCATTTCTAACATCTAAACAGCTGTAGTAGGGTTTAAATCAAACTCGCGACAACAATAGAGACAAGTAGCTAATGCATGTTAATAAAAATAAAGCAGAACACATGCAGAAGACGGAATAACTGTTAAACACGTTTATTTCGGATCAGAGCGGCAGCTGATTTGACACATGAGACTCCAGGATTAATCTTAGCCTGGCTGTTAGCCTGCTCTGGACCAGGCTAGCCGCAAAGAATAAATCTCCATGGTTACTTGGCTGGGCTTAATTCAATCTGGTTTCGTGCAACCGAGTCGAAGCTAAATTCATCCAGGATAACTTGAATATCCCGGCTTAATCCCTTATCCTAGTTTCGTGCAACAGGCCCCAGGTCGGCACTGGCCCGCTTACTTTACTCACAGACCCGTCCAGCCAAGTCAGATCAAAATGAATGTAAATGTAAATGAAATGCATGTAAAAAAGAAAAGAAAAGAAATACTAACAGAACTAGTTGTGTGTGTTTAATGTGTATTCTCTTCTGATTATAACGAAACTGTTTAAACCATAGAAGAAGGATCAAACGATTAGAAAGCCTTCGGAACGTAGGTGGTTACTATGGCAACAACGGGCCGACTCTCCGGGCTGCGTTCAGTTGCATGGACAGTTTTCTTGGATAGAATACAGTGTAAATAAGGAGCTTTTCTGCAGCACGTGCAGACATTTTCCCCAGCGACAGCGGAGGCCTCACAGACCTTAAGTAGGCTAAAACGTGTTTCACGCTTCTTGTAGCCTAGTAGTAACCTTGCTATTCAGTAAAAAATGGTGAACACTGATGACGGCTTCTAGCTAAAACGCGTTCGTGTTTTGTCCACATTAAAAAGGAAGATTAGTTATCTGTGAGTGACGTCATTTTAAGTTTCTTTGAGCCTGTCCCTGCCGGGGACTCGATACTCCTTGGTGGACATTTTTCATTATAACTTTAATAATTCAAACAATGCTCGGCTTGCAGTTTTCATTCTTTCATTTTCTTTTACTGCTGGTAGCGCATTTGCTGCTCATAGTCTGACCATATAGGCCTAGTCCTGAAGCAACAATGCTGTTATGAATGCACAAAGGATCTGTTACATGTGCGATTTCTGTCTGATGTAGGCTAGTCTGTCATGCTGTAGCCTATGTAAACGCTTTCTCTGCTGTTTGGTTCATATTTAGTTGCCACTTGTGAAATAAAATGGTTATTTGTACATTTGTATTTGTATTTGTAACATGTGCAGAGCCAGTGCTTCTGCTGGTGCAAATTTATTTTAGCCTTACACCTTTTAAATTGAGCTTTGTTGGTTGAGCGTGTTGTAGACAGCACTGCTATTGCCGTTGTAATGCAGTGGTGTAATGCAGTATGTTGGAAAGTAAAATTGTTGTTTGTTCTTTTTGCTAGGCCTACTTCTACGTCTTTTTGAAAATGGCCCCCTTACTTTGTACTGGCCCGCCCAAAATGGCCTACTATTTCTGCCTACGCCACTGGTCCAAGGGTTATTAAAACAGGAAAAAAGTAAAAGAAACTCTTCAACAAATTCGAAAACCACATTAAATATCCACCATAGTCTGTAGCCAAATGTTTAGAGTCGACGTGACAGCTACGTGAAGCGTTTTGACGTGTGCACGCCTCCTCTGCGGCGCACAGGTGACTTCATTTAAAAGTTAATGAACCTCGCTGTCTGACAAGAGAAAGCAGGTAACCTTGCGGAAGAATAAAGTCACCATGATCCGTGTGAAAATGAATAAAACATGCACAATGAGTGATTCAGAACAGCAACAAGTAAGTCAGTATAATGTAGCTGCTTTTTAATGTGTGAATATTGAATTGAGCGAGCTGACTGTCTCAATTTGGGGCGCGCACACGGCGTGGTAACAAGCTAAGCAGGTATTAATTGCATGCTAGATAAGCATATGGGTCTGATGCCATAAAGTGATATTAACAACTTTATTTCAAGTCTACATATCTACCAAGTGAGAAGGAGATGGCGATGTGTTGGCTGTGAAAATGGCTGTGGTTCTTCTCAGTGTCTCTGGCTTCTTTGTAGTCATAAGATATTTTATTGTCAGTTATTAGAGTGAGGGGAATAAAAGGAGAATCATGCAACTAAGTCCTTTTGTTTATTTCACAATAAAAGTGGAATGCAGTTTGACTGGCAACATGAAATATAACTTTAGACTGATACAAAATGACAAATGATTTAGTCATGTAGGCTATGTAAATCCTTCACATCAAATTAAAAATATAAGTGTTATACTGTTTTGTTCTGTTTGTTTATGAAGGTTTGTTCTTATGGTCTCGTGGCTTTTTTGTAGTCCTAATTTATTTTAACCCCACAGGAGGCTGAAAAGGTGTCTCAGCCTCAGTGGCCTGAGAATGGAGAAGATTGGAGTGATGGAGAGGATGGGACCAACATGGACTGTGGGCTTTTGCAGGCCATGGCTGAGGAAGATGAGGAGATAAACGTCTACAACGAGGAGACGTTTGGAATGGGTCTGTAGATGTGTTACTCCTTAACTTTCTCCATCATTTCCCAGATGGGTATCTAAATATGCTTGTTCTCAGATGGACAGTCCTGTCCGCTCCTGCAGCAGGTGTACTGGTGGAAAACCTGTTGCTACACTCTAACCCCACTTTTGTTGCGACAGCATACATATATACTCTGTCAATTACATGTCATGTGATCTTTGAGCAAAAATTATTGAAACCAAAAGGGAAGATATTTATATTAATTGGTTTTATGATGGCACTTCCTCACCATTGGTAATCCATCTATGTAGATGGAGACCTTTGATACAGCCAATCAAATCTTGCATAAAGCAGTGACATCAGTGTGGGCTGGGCAATACATATAGTATGAGATTAGATATCTTTTGGATATTGTGATATGACAATTTTTCTGGTTTAAAGGCTGCATTACAGTTAAGTGTGTGTATCCACATCACTGATGATTATTTTTCAAAAACTCATTGTTTAAAGCACCAGTTTTCAAATCTACAATATCTACAGTATATTGAGAGATTTGGTCAAATATTGTGATATTTGATTTTTCTCCATATCGCCCAGCTCTGTCAGCCTTCTATTTTAAACCGAGCAGATGTCACTGAGCCAGACAGCAGCCTGCTGTATAACACAAGAGCCACAGACTTTAAATCGCAACCACATTAGCTTTCCTGCTAAAGTTTGATGTAACTTAGCAACATGAACACACTTATTGATCTGCACCTTCACTTGTTGAATGAGTGTCTAAATAAACAGTCACCTGGAAAAAGTGCACTATGAACATCAGTTTGTGGGTTAGATAGCAATTTAGCTGCTCACCTCCTTTATCACCAAATTGTAACTGCAGACACTTGTGTCCAATTAGATGCTGGTGTGGGTCCAGCCAGCTGAGAAGAAAAGGAGCATTCCTGATAATTTCCCACCTAGTCCTTTTTTTATTTTTATTTTTTTATTTTAATTTCAATACAAAACATGTTGACATTGACTAAAAGGGATGAGTAAATGATATTTCAGATGGACTGCTGATCACTTTTATTTCTGAGCTTAACAATCTGTGATCTTTTATTTATGCCAAAGAACATAAGTTAGGGTTTTTACCCACCCCCCAGGAAGTGCACTGGGTTTTTAAGATAATTGAACGAAGCAGCCAGTGGAATTACGACTCCTGGCCTGTCACATGATGCCCAAAAGGACTTTTTCCCTGTAGATTCACATGGCGAAAGACATGCCTGTAAATCAGTAGATTGTT
>NC_045753.1:19907714-19908554 GCF_008692095.1 Etheostoma spectabile
TTTTTTGTGGCGCGATCCCTGAGAAATAACTCGTTTCACAATCAAAATTTGATCCATTTGGTCTGGTATCCTTTGGATAGTCTAGAAGAGCCCCATGACTAAATAATTGTATCCCCATTCAAGTTAGCGGAACGCTAAACTGGAAGTAGTTGACTCACCCTGCGGAGGTCTCAAGTGCGCCTGCTTTATGGGCCGTGCATTGTGGAAGTAGTGCCTATCATCATTTACAGTGAGAAGAGATGACAGTATTTCTACATGTATCTGTATTGTAGATCTCAATGCACACAAGACCGCAGAAGACATTAGCAGCGGTCTCCTTCAGTTTCGAGAGCCATCGCCTCCACCGTTAACACCACCACCTCCACCAGACCCCAAACCATCATCCTGCCACAGCTCCTTCTCCCCTCCCAGACAGAGGCCACAGTATCTGCCCCGAGCTCCCCCAGGGCAGTGTGGCAGAGGCAGGGGCCAGAGAGGAGGGCTGGGCAGGGGGCAGATGTTTGAAGACCCAGCTGTGATGAGGACAGTGGAGGGGCGACCAAGCCTCAAGGTAATGCAAAATAATTGTCTGAAATGTGGGATTTGACAACTCACTTCATTGTAGCTTGTCTTCATTTTGATCGTTTTGCTTTTTAAGAGTCTTGACAGTGCCATAGTGGACTGTGGAAATGCCGTGCACCAGAAAACCTTTGAGGATGATGTAAGTGTGAACTTTTGTGTTGCACTGTTAGCACTGCTAATGTTTCCTTTCATTGCTTAATGTTTTTTGTTTTTCTCCTTAGTATATGGCACCCTCTTCCAGAAAGATTACAAGAATCTCAGGATCAATACTTCAGGTTA
>NC_045753.1:19908564-19911278 GCF_008692095.1 Etheostoma spectabile
GCCAAACACATGTTAAAATTTGTGTGAATTTGAGTGGGTTACTTAAACCATTTTTATTTTGTTTTTCAGGACAGTGCTATAGTGTGTGTGATTGATGGTCACAGAGGCAGAGGTCAGCACCCAACCTCCAACTTCGTGGATTTGCCATATCCTGTCTCTCCCTTCAGGGACAGGAGAGGGGAACCCAGAGGCTCCTACTCCAGAAGACAGTTTGGCCAAAGAAGCCCCTCTCAGGTAGAGGATTCTTCTTAACACATAATCATTTATTTTAAAGGAATAGTTAGACATTTTGGGTTTGAGATGCTCGATTTCCCTGATGTCTGTAAAATTAACCTGTAAAGCTCACCAATTACCATGTTGTATCATGTTAGTTGAATCCATCCATATAAAGCATGTGTAAATATGACTTGAGACTTCCTATAGTTTCATCCCTACTGTGAGGTTGTCAGGCAACCAGTGGAGACTCAACCAAATCCCAGGCCAAGAAAGAGTCTGGCAGTTAAGCCTATGTTGCAGGTTAACCACCGTTGATTAATGGGTACATAAAGCACTTAAAATATGTATATAATTTAAAAAATGTCTCCAAATGGTGTTAAAGGCCAGTTTTTGTCATTTTTTTGTATTGGCGGGCTTTTTTAATGCACTTCGGTGATGACGTCAGATTGGGGAGAGGTGGAGTAGCCTCAGCCTACTACTAGAACTATGGTGACTTACTGATGATGACAGGTGGCAAGAAGTAAAGAGTTAGTGAAGTGTCCTGGTTAGTTGCTATCATTTAGCAACAAGCGCTGGAGCTAGTCTACAAACGGCTGGCCGTGCTACAATGACTTTTTTTTTTCTTCTTTTTTTTTCTCTCAGTGAATAGCAACGTTTTCTTGATATCTGGTGACAGTGATCATATCATTTTTATCCCGACCTCTGTATCGTCTGTGGCTGTGCACGCACACCCCTTTGCCTGCTCTCCCTCGGGAACCACAGATCGCTGCCGCCCGCAGCATGTTATAGCTGGCTAAAGCCTCATGCTAATGTTTAATACAAGCTCGTCACTACAGTCATAATCAGTCTGACACTAGAAAAGCATATTTCTTGATTCATGAATATGGACCAAGACAAAATTGTCGTGAATTAACTGTTCAAAAGCTTGTCATATCTAGCTAGATTGAGTGTGACCGTGGACGGTGTCGGTGCTTCGGCTATCTGGCCGTCAGCCTATCTATTATCCATATGTGTCTCTCTTCCTTTTTTTTTTTTTTTTTTTTGGCTCGCTATAAGTCATGTATTTATCTGTAATTTGTGCTATCTTCTGCTAACTCTTGTTTTTCTCTCTTGTTGGCTTTGTCTTTTCTCTCCCCAAAATGACACATACATGGGGGGGGGGGGGGAGTAGAATCATGGCAAACCGCTGTAAAATGGTACCTACTTTTTTGTATTATATTCCGTATTTTTATACCCAACAACATCAAATACAATGGATGACAGTTTAAATGTTTATTACCAACAAGCAAATTGTGCAAATTCGTTGGAACACAGACTTTAAGTCCCCTCCTTTTGTGGGGATTTGTCAATAGATTAAACAAATTAGGTATTGCATGTTATTTGGTGAGCCTTCGAGGTGCTGGTAGGCGGATTTTGTTGTGGACCGAGCCAGGTTAGCTTTTTGCAATCTTTATGCTAAGCTAACCGGCTGCAGGCTCAATCTACATATTTACTTTACAGAGACATCTTCTCGAATGAATATCAACCAAAAGGGAATGTACTTCCTAAAATGTTAAATAATTTAAACCAACACATTATCTGTCAGGTGTTGCCTCTTTGAATGATAGTGTTTTGTTTTTCTTGCAGATGCATGCATCCATTGTACCAGGATCACCCATCTTCTCACGTCAGCCGTTAACCCCACGGCAACATTACAATCAGGTTATTCAATAACAAATTAGACCTATTTTGAGATATTTAAAGCCATTAGTAATTAAATTCATGAAGAGATGAGCAATCTGCTTATGTCCTGACTCATGATGTTGTCCTGAATCAGACCGGGGGCTTCAGGTTTCCTATGAACCGGCCTTGCCCCTCCACTCCTCAGTCTTTCACTCCTAAGATGATGCAACTTCGCTTTGGTGCCAACTCACCAAGGCCATCCTCCTTTTACAGCCCCTCGTCTAATCCATTGCAGCATTTCAGGTGTGTTATGGTCTTTTGTATTTTACACTGAAATATTTGTCAGCGAAGGTTCCTGAGTATCAAGTACATTTATGACTTGGCAGTCTTGTTCATCCCTCATGAGTATATAAAACTCTTCCTTGACCTTACATTTATACATTCTTATAAGGAGCAAGGTTACTTCCCCCTTTCTCTGCTCTGCCCGCCCAGAGAATTTGGCCTACCCATGAGAAAGGAACATCATGGCTTTGAAATGAACAAAGTGGCAGTTAAAGGACCCCCCCCCCCTCCTCAAAAGCTACAGACACAGAAATGGCACGCCCTAAGGAAAGCTCATTGTGGGACTGGTTTAATTTTGGGAAAGAGACAGATACAGTATTAGGGGACCACTAAAGCCTTTATAATAGCATCTAAAAAGCACCATGTCATGGGACCGTTTAAGTATGTACAACATGATTTGTAGGCTAGGACATCAAACAATACTTAATTCAAAATGGCATTTTGCCTTGAATATTTTACCTCCTGCTGTTTTAAAAAAAAAAAAAAAAAAAAAA
>NC_045753.1:19911288-19913449 GCF_008692095.1 Etheostoma spectabile
AAAAAAAAAAAAAAGCACTGGTCCATTTATTGATTTTGATCAAATGTGCAGCCCTAATAGGTGTCTTTACTCTATGACTACGTTCATGTTATGGAGCACAACATCATATTAATATGGAACCTGAGCGTTGAATGTATCCATGATACTTTAATGTGAAGTTGTCGGACCCACAGGTACCCGGGTCCTGTCACCCAGCTCCACCCACAACATAAACGACTACTTAGTCAAAAACAACGCATATTCCAAAGGTTGGTGCCACATCTTTTGAAGAACTTGATTTTTCATATTCAGCATGTTAGGAAAAAGGAAAGCTTATTCATAGAACTATATGACTGGTTTGTAGAAAACCAGAGGACTGGGATCCTTACTGTAATTTCATGACGGCCAAAGAGAAGGAGTGGATCACCAAGCTGCAGATGATTCAGTTGCAAAGTGAGAATCCATACCATGAGGACTACTATTACCAGGTAAGAAAGTGTCTTCATTATTCATTGTATCTTTTAAGCCGAAAAAAACAACCTTTTGCTTTTTATTTAACAAATGTATAATAAAAGCCAATTCTAGAGTACATGACCAAAGCATTTTATTGCAACGTATTGAAACTTTGTTATAGGAGTACTATCGACGAATAGAAGCTAAGATGGCAGAGGAAGAGCTTGGCATTAGGAGCAGGAGGGAGCCACCCAAGCTCACCACACCTTACATCACGAAAACTGACGCTTACGCCCCAGGTTTTTCTCTCGTCACCTATTCATGCCATTGGACCACATTATTTTGCATGTTATTTGCCTAGAATGGTTCCTGTTGTGAAAGCAAGGGTGTAGTTCCACTGGGGAAAAATCCTATTTTTCTGGCCCCCATTTTTTTATTGTTTCTCTGAACATTTCTTTGACTGTCTGGCCACCACAGTTCATATTAGAGAAGATCTGGGGTCTCATTTATAAAACTGTGCGTAGAATCAATACTAAAAGTTTAAGTATGCCCAAAATGCCATACGGCAAAAAAAATTCAGATTTATAAAATTGTGCACATGCACATCTGTAAGCAAGGTTCCCTTTATTAATCAGATTACCTACAAGTGTGCGTCTGAGAATCAGCCTCTTATTTTCGCCCTGCACAGGCCCGTTTGTTGACCATAGTCAATGCAAACTATGGGGAACGATATGATATCCAAACAAGTCTTAGGGATAAACACTTAGCTGTGAACAGCTGGTTACCGCCAGAGTTGCGAGGACCTTATATTTGGACCGGGATGGCACGGTTCTGGCGTGTTGCCCTCTCTACTGGATCCAATTCAGTTCATTAAGTGAAATGGTGCGCGAGAGCTTAACAGCTGTATTTCCAGACTTTGACATTTGATATATGCACAGTATATTTTAACTAGATATTGTTAGATATTTACGGTGTTCTGCCATTGTCTAATGGTAGGGTATTTGATGCTATCATGTATTCCATGCTGTCGGGCCATCTCATGCACACCTCAACGTTTGTTCTAAATATTAAGAACAAACGTTAAGATTTGAGTTGGAATTTACAGGTGTTTATGGAACATTTTAACCAGGTACAAGCGCAAATAACACTGCTGGATTTATCTTCACAAAAACGTGAATTATATGGAGAGAAAACGTGTGTGTGTGTGTGAGGCATCAATACTTGAAAATATGACGAGTAATCAATATTTTCACATTTATTTTTGTGGTCTGACATCAATTCACCACCTCACCATCGCCGTCAGCAATTCCCACTCTCAAATGTGTGTACGCATGGGTTAGTTTGCGCGGAGGACTGCACATTCAGTTCAGTATTTTTATTTTAAATAAATCACAACTTTTGCATGGGAAGTGGCGTATGCACATTTTCAGCCCTTTCTTGTTTGTATGCAACGTTTATAAATAAGACCCCAGAATTGATAAAATGTTGTTACCATGCGTTCAAAGAAATAAGCTTTAGGAACAACTTGGTTTTTTATGCAGTTAATATTCTCCTTTTAAAACATGCCTTTTTATGTTTCATATTTTTTAATTGTATTTACTTAATTGTGTACATCCCACTTCTGAATCCAAACCTACACTGTGTGTGAACGGGTAATGCAACATCTGTATCTACTCTAGCTTGCTGTACCTGTTTTTTTTTTTTTTTTTTTTTTTTTTTTTTTTTTTTT
>NC_045753.1:19913464-19919376 GCF_008692095.1 Etheostoma spectabile
TTTTTTTTTACTATAAAATTCGTTTGCTATTCCAGTGGTGCACATTGAGGGCTCTCTGGGTCAAGTTGCTGTATCCACATGTTACTCTCCTCGCCGTGCCATCAGCGCGGTTAATGCAGTTCAGGCTCAGGGTCCACTTGAGGTGACTGTTTTGTTTCAGTTTTTGGCATCTTAAGTGTATTTATCCACCGTCCTGCATACTGACTTATTTCCACATTACAGGAACAGAAATGCATCCAACAGCAGCGGTTAGAGGTCCTCAGCAAAATTGAAAAGGTACCTGCTGCTTGCTTGTTTTTATGCCGCGAGGTGCATTTTATTTACCATCTCCACTTCCCCTGCAGTTGTTCATGGTTCTGTTGGAGGTCGAGGAGGCGGAGAGGATGAAAACCACCGTCTTGTCTGAAGCAGAAGAAAGAAGGTTGACTGAGAAGTCCCAGAAGAAAGTGGAGCACATCTACTTCCAGCTTCAACATCACAATCCCCTGTGAGTATACACTCCCTGCCTTTGGCTGGAAGTGATGCACGTTTTGTTTGTTTTAAAAGTAAAATTTTAATTTGTCTAGCTTTCCTAATGAAGCTTTATAATTAGTTAATCTATTTGAATATTGATTGAATTTGAGCAATGAATTATCTTAAATGTTTTGATATAGAGATTCTGGAGTGGAGTTTCTTCCTTTCCTGCTGGTCTCAAAAGGCAAAAAGCTACTCGCCCGTCTGCTCCCATTTCTGAAACATGACACTACACTGAAAATCTTGAGCGTTGTGACGTCTAACCTTCCTACGCTGATGAGCAGAGATCCAGAAGAGGTGAGACAGAATGCTCTATTTGGCTCTGCTGCACAAAGACTGGGTAAATGCATGCTTTGGGTAATTATTGTGAATGATCTTACTGTCCTCATATCCTATTTTAGGACCTTCCAGTGCTTTACCCGCCTCTTCGAAACGCAATTGGAGGGCTGTCGTTCAGTCAGCTAATTGGTGTCCTTAAAGATTTGACATCATCTGAGTCTTTGACGACATACGAGTCTCTCACACTGGCATGTCAGAACAAGGTTTGTGCTTTCTGTTGCTCATTGGCTGTTTTTATTTAAAATTTTTTTGCAGGGAACTTTTGTGAAGATTTCTCATTAATTTATTTTCCTTTCCCAGTTTGGACTGTCCTTGCTGTATGCTCTTCTCTCCCAAGGAGAGAAGCTTCTGTCCTCAGGTGTCCCTCTAGAGCCCAGCATCGGCGACTTTGAGGCCTGGTGAGGATTTTAAGGGCTAATAATTCATGGCTGCAGATGATTTTTAACATTTATAAGATCGTGGCAGTAGTGTTCCTGTTGTCTTTTAGGACCGACACAATATTCCAGGTGGCGGGACAGCTCTCCCAATGTTCACTGGTGGAGCCGCTGCTCCTGCCCTCAAACCTGCTCACTCTCTTCTGCCGTTACCTGGACAAGCGCACTGTGCATCAGCTAAAAAGCAACATTGAGTAAGTCCTTCTTTTTGTTTTGACACAAGAGGAGCCACTTTTCACACTGTAGACATATTTGTCAATGTATTTGGACGTAGATCTAAATAAAATTATAAAATATCTTTATTTAGGTCTACAACTGGATTCCTGGCTCTTCCATCTTAGGGTGGGCATAAGCTACTGAGACGCTCAGCTAATGACCAGGTTGTATTGAGCACTAGAGTTGAAGGAGCAGAAGCGTAGCCCTGACAAAACTCCTCAGTGTTAATTAGTAACAGAAGAATGTATTGTACAAAATGTTTTTTTTTTTTTTCTTCTTCCTGTCCCTCATCCCTTCACATTTTTGCACACTAAAACTGTTTCCTTTTTTTATTTCTTTTTTTTATCTGATCTTTTTACTTTCCTCCCTTTGGTCTTCAGAAGGTTACGTCAGTGCAATTTTTTTCTGAAAATCACAGAACTGATTTCTTTTGTTTTAACTTTCCAAAACAAGTGTTGTCATTTCATGTGATTGCCATATACATACTGAGTTGATAATTTTACGTTAACTAGTAAATGGAGCAGATTCACTTCTGTCTTCTATCTAACCCCAGTTGCATTCAGGATGAACTTGAGGTATCACTTACTGAGAATGCGTTATATCAAATATTGGTGACCAGGTTGAGGATTGTATAGTAATTTATGATTGTACATCTGAACCTATGTTTATTATAATAACCATTTAAGGAAGATGGCATGGTCCATCAACATAAGCTGTGCAGTTTGTTTTTTTTGTAAAAAGGCATACATGTGTAGCAATACTAAATATGATGTATTTGTAATTTTTATTTATTACAGTATATTAATTTGGAAACAGTTGTAATTTATATTGCACCCTTGTAGAGCACTTGCAACACAAATAAAAAAAAAAATTCTTTACAAAATGCTCAATAGTTTGATCAAGTCTGCAGAAAATCTTAACATACACCATCTGCTCTTTGTGCTTTATACAGTTGAAGTCCTGGACATCAGCTTGAACTCATGGTGTTGTGGTGCAGTGGGTCTCAACTCACTCATTTTTTCAGGGAAACAACTTAACCATAATGTTCTCCTGCAAACAGAACATTACAGTTAAGGTTTATCACCTGTAATACTTAATAACTTTCCCTAATGTAATAAAGTGCAAATAAACAATGTTCCAGAGGCATGCTACAGTAAATGGTGCATGGTTACCACTTTAGCTACATAATGGTGTGATGAGTGAGTCTTTTTGGTGTGGAGCACCTTTTGGGCCTGCTCAACGCCCAGATGCAAGGAAGACCCCGGCAATGCCACCCGCGGAGTTTCACCCCGAGAATAGGTTTCGATTAGCTCAATAGTTAAACCACCAAAATACAGAAAGTACACGGTTCGACTTGTGCTCGCAACCGGAAATGTAGTTCCTTTTTTAAAGACAATCATTTTATTTATACAGTTACTAAGAACCTCAAATATACAATACACCCTGACATGGGGGAGATGAGTGCTGAGGCTTTTACTACTCGGATGTGGAGGGACAGGGTCAAGGGGTGTGGGATCTCAGGGAAAGATCACCCCAATCATATGTGAAAACTCGCACACACACACTGGTGAAAACTCAAAATAAACCATAAGGGGGGCGGGAAACACCGGAGACAGACACCACCATAACCACTGCTGGCACTCAGCAACTGTGTAGAAAAAGAAAACTTGATTATTTGGGGGGGGAATAAATCAAACCAAAATAAATGAAAAACAACTTCAATCTAAGATAAATATAGGCAGCTAAAAGTTATTAGCTGCCTAGAGCCAAACAAATAACCAAAGATTGACAAACCATTAAGTTTCAACAGAAATGACTATCAGAACCTAACCAAAAATCACTTTATGCTATTTTAACAAAAGAAATCCATAAACAGAAATCCCAATCTCCACACTCAATAAACAGGCAGGCCAAAGAAATGCAAAACTATTGCCCGTGTCACAAGAACACTAAAACTAATACATCCTGGTTGGGCAACAGATCCTGGCCTAGTCATACGGTGTGAATTAACTCTAGCGCACATTAAAAAAAAATCTGGGATCAAGATTTCTTTTTTTTTTTTTTTTGCTGAAGGAAGTCGGAATTTAACTAAACCAATAAGCCTGAGTTCTGTGCTGAAACGCCAGTGTGTGACATTCCTGAAGGAGGAACTGGCTGCAGGACATGATGTGACTGTAGATTGGTAAAGAAACGTCCATTACATACATTTCTATACAGAGCTGAACTCAAATTAGAGTTGCTAACCAAAGGGATTTGCAAAATACACAAGGACAGTTTTGCAGTTTTTACTGTGATAGAAGAGAGAAAATATATAGTAACAGTGGTGTGAAGCAGGGAGGAACAAAGACTGCCTTAATATAATAAATTACTTGTTTAAATGAGATTTTATATACATAATATAGCTGATACTATGTGCACAACTTCAGTACCCTGCTTGCAGTGATACTTTGTAATGTAGGCCTAATGTGCTATATGAGCCCCTATTTCTCTTGAACTGTTGAAATGTCTTTCTCTTTTTTTAAAGCGTTTTTGCTTAGTCAGTGGCAGACTATATAAAGACTGTATAAACTGTTAGTGTTGGCACTCAGACATTTATTTTCTTAATACTATGGAGTGGGTTGGATTTTGGGTCCACGGTGCCTAAACAGCGTCCCTGTGTGTTTTTCCAAATTGTATGGGGGTATTTTAGCCTTTTAATAGATGGGACCGCTGTAGACAGGAAAGGAGGAAGAAAGGGGGGAAGACATGCAGCAAATGGCTGAAGGTTGGGCTCAAAACCTGAGCTTCTTTGTCAAGGACTGAGCCTCTGCATGTGGGCGCCTGGTCTACTAGGTGAGCTACCCCGGTGCCCATGTTTAAAATAAATTTCAGTTCAAAAACTGCTATTAAGACAAATGAGTGATGGGATCAAGTCTGACAAAGTATTTAACCTTAAAGTAACTACAAGTAATACTGAAGACAGTAAAATAGTGTGCCAAATGGTGTGTTCATGTTCATCTCTGTTCATGTTATATTTAAAAAATTGACACATTTTGAAAAGGGTTTTATACAGTGGTTAGTAAATTATCTAGTACTTTTTTTTTTTTTTTTTTTTTTTTTTAACAGTTCATCTTGTAAGACTTACATTATAATCTTTATACCATCTCCTGCTCAGGCCTCTCATTGTGCTCCCAGCTGTCAGTCTGGGTTTGTTTGCAGCAGCTTTAAGGCAACGTTGTCAAGTGAGTGTTAAGTGAGTTTTATTTCCAATGCCAACCAGCATCAAACACTCCCAACAGTTGGCAGTCATCCGGCTGTCAATCAAACCCTCATGAGTCAGATCCTTGTTGGACCAGCCTGCCTCAAACAGCTGCACACATCTGGGCACAAATACACATTTCGGGCTCTGTGGAGTTAGGAATGTCCTTGTTAAACAGAGGTTGCATTGTGGTCTTGAGCCAACGTTTTTTTTTTCCGGTACACAGAGCGACACACTAACATCCTGACCCCCTTTAACCAAACCCCACGGTTACAGAAGCTATCTTCAGCATACAACTGAAACAGCTTGGCATTGTGTCAATTCATGTAATTTTTGTTTTAGTTTGTTTGAATTATACTGATACTGTAGAAGGAGGGACAAGAAACTGACTGGAATTATTTGTCTTAAGTCTTTTTTTTATTTATAAAAACACCCTGAGAATGTGTATGCTACTGTGTGGGAGGTCTACATGAGATATCAAGTGATTGTGTTCACACAAAGATTTGTAGGTAGATAAATGACTTGTCTTTTAAGCATTTCATGTCAAACTATTCAATAGTTTTTGAGACATTTCTCTCAAAACCACAAATGTGAACCTTGTGGCAGCGCTAGAGAAAGTCAGGAGATCACTGAAGTCTTCAGGATTCATCCTTTGGGGATGACTAATCATTTTTATGATGCGATTGTGCATGTTGTCATTTAAACCGATTAATTAGTAAGACTTTGAATGTCACATTATCTGTACATGCAAGTCAAATATAGTCAACTCAAACGTCTACAATTATTACATCAAGTATTATTCCACTCATCCCTTCAGCTACCAATAAACACTTTAAGAGCCGATCTGTAGATGAGAAGCTGAAGGATCTGAGAAGGAATTGAAAGACATTTGTTACCAGGTGGTGAGTAGGTAGAGAGTAGTAGACATATGGTTTGTCAGTGGCAGCAGAGATGGTGAGTGACTTTGTTAAGCCAAGTATGTGAGAGGTCTGGGTGGGCTCGGAGGTGAGACGTTAACCTCTCCTTGACCCCTTAAAAAGAGGATTTGGACATTAAGTGAGGAATCTATGTGAAAGGCGAGATATCTTTCTCTTTTAACTCTTTTCTTTCTTTAAATATCCAAGGGGCTGCTCTCGCCAACTGTGTGTGTGTGTGTGTGTGTGTGTGTGTGT
>NC_045753.1:19919386-19920067 GCF_008692095.1 Etheostoma spectabile
GTGTGTGTGTGTGTGTGTGTGTGTGTGTGTTGGCTGTGACCATGGCGACATTATGGACGGAGAGAAGCCTTGGTGGAAGATCGGTCTCACTCAGTTTTCATCATCTGTCTTTAAACTAGCTTCTCTGCATCTTGAGATGTCATTTCTGTCAAAGTCTATTCACAAATATAACTGAGGGCTGTGTACAACCTGACAGGTTGCCTACTGAATTCTGTGTATAATATGCTCTTTGTATTTGTTTTAGTCCACAGAAACCGTTGAACAAAATGTGTCAAAGTGCTTGCAAACACAGATCTTAAAACTAAGTATTGGACTAAACTACTCCCTATTCAGGTAATTGCGTATACAAGTTTAACTTTGTTGGCTTCTGTCACTGTGGTACAGTCATTTAGAATGATTTATGTCTGCAAGTGTATGTTCCCATGGTGAGGCTGTTCTGTTTGCTGTTCACCGTTGTTTTTGTGCATTATGGTGTGTTTTGATATTATGCAACAGTGACTTCTGTCATCTTCTACATGCTATATTTGAATTTACCCTTGTCATTTTTTTAAATTTTAAAGCACACTTTGTTTCCAGGTGAGCACATTTATTTATCCCTTGCATTATTGCATAATATTAGGAAGCGTTGGCCAACATCCTGATCCAAAATATTACATAGCAAAAGAGGAACGATTAAAAGTC
>NC_045753.1:19920077-19920153 GCF_008692095.1 Etheostoma spectabile
TTCAAACAACAATGTTAAAAACAACCGACAAAGCCAGATATCTTGGTGTAGTCATGGACTCTGACCTGAACTTTAA
>NC_045753.1:19920163-19922180 GCF_008692095.1 Etheostoma spectabile
AAGACAATTACAACGTCAGCCTACTATCACCTTAAGACTATATCAAGAGTTAAAGGACTCATGTGTCAACAGGACTTGGAAAAACTGGTCCATGCTTTCATCTTCATGGACTACTGTAACGGGGTCTTTACAGGTCTCCTAAAAATCAATCAGACAGCTGCAGCTGATTCAGAACGCTGCTGCTGGGTCCTCACTAAGACCAAGAGACTGGATCATCATCCTTCCAGTTCTGAAGTCTTTACACTGGCTTCCTGTGTCTCAAAGAATTGATTTAAAGTACGTTTGCTAGTTTATAAATCACTCAATGGTTTAGGTCCAAAATACATTTCTGATCTGCTACTACACTATGACCCCCCAGACCTCTCAGGACATCTGGGACAGGTCTACTTTCTGTCCCCAGAGTCAGAACTAAACAGGGTGAAGCAGCATTCAGTTTCTATGCTCCTCATATCTGGAATAAACTCCCAGAAACCTGCAGATCTGCTGCTACTCTGTTCTTTTAAGTCAAGGCTGAAGACCTTTCTTTTTGATGCTGCCTTTCTTTAAATGACTGCTCATTTCTTCTATTCTATTTTGTTTTTAACTGTCTATTCATGTGTTTCATCGGTTTTACTCATTTTATGTAAAGCACATTGAATTGCCCTGTTGCTGAAATGTGCTTTACAAATAAAGCTGCCTTACCTTGCCATAGATTAATTAGCTGTGAGGATATATAAAGTTGAAAAACCATGAGAAAGTACACCACCGGTCAAAAGTTTGGGGTCACTTAGAAATTTTCATTACTCTCCATTATAGACAGAATACAAGATGAGATCAGTTGCATTGTTTTTTTTTAACCAGTTTTCAGATTAAATCATGTGCTCACATAATTGCAAAAGGGTTCTCCAATGTTTTCTCAGTTAGGTTTTTAAAATGATATCCGATTAAACAGAATTGGTTGAATGGTCGCTGATAATGGGCAATTTAGATATTGCATTAAAGATCAGCCACCCACTCACATCAACTGGTATTCCGTCTAAAATAAAGTAGACTGGAATCTTGTAAGCGACCCCAAATAGTCTATAAACAATTTAAACAATGACAATGACCTATCTTGAGAGTTCATCAGTCAATGTCCAATCTGGTGAGCTCCGTCTTTGCTTTTCGATGTCTCCCTAAAGTGCTAATGTACTAAAATGCCCAATTATTTAGTTAGCGTGTGTGTGTGTGTGTATGTGTACACCTCGAGGTTCTATCCAAACAAGTGGGGGAGGATCTGGAGACCAGGAGCATCTATAAGCAGAAGGAGGGGCGCCTTAAACCAGAGTGTGTATCAGAGCCTCACAATCAGGGTACATCGTCCACTCCAGATCCTCTGCTTTACTCTCCTCATTCTCCTGCTGGGTCTTCAACATTTTGGGCTTTTCTCCCTTCAGGTCCACTATGCTGGGACGACTACTTCTTCGGAGTGCGGTGATCCTTTGGCTGGTGCAGACAGTGCACACACTGGGTGAGTGAAGTGTGGAGGTGAAGGGTCATTTCTAACATAATGTGATAACCACATTCTCATCTTGATGTTTTATATTAGATTTACATACATTTGTACGGGATGTGTTTTGTAAATTAACTAAATCTACCTTTCTGACTGAGGCCATGAATCAGTCTCATGTATTCAATATGCAGTAACTGCCTTGTGTGAATGAGGAAATTTAGCATGTTGAGTGGATAATTGATTCAAATAAACCTTCCAGTCACCATTATTGGAGTGTTTCCAGAAGAAATAAAGCTGCATAGTTTGTTTTGGGGAAGAAATGTGAGCCCATACGTTCTGTAGAGCACTGTGGTCAGTATACAGTATGTCTGTGGTCGGATGTAGAGAGAAGGTAAAACACACAATTTTGAGTTAGGAGCTGACATATGGCTAAGGATGATGATGTTTGTAAACTGCCCTCTGCCTCTGTACATCGGCCATTACAGATAACCCCTGACCTGTGTGACATGATTTCCCTTCTTGCTGCTTTTCATGAAAACTTTCTAA
>NC_045753.1:19922190-19925954 GCF_008692095.1 Etheostoma spectabile
AAAAAAAGGGGATTATTAATGATTATTGATCAGAAAATCAACCGACATTCCTGACATTGCTTTAACTTAATGCTTTACTCTTACAACTAGAATCTGTCATTGCAGTTAATTTAACGATACTATATAGTGAGCTAATCCTTAATTTGCCAACTGCAGTACTGTTAAGTCCAAGTTTGTTTTTAACAATTTCCCCAGGGCTAAACAGCTCACCTAAAGGCTGTTTCCACTCTATTTAACTGCGACATCCAATTGTGCACTACTGTATGTGCACCATTTCTGTACTAGATCCCTCTTTAAATGATGGCTTTTACCTTATTACTTTTTGATCGGTTTGTGATCCTTGAGGGCCAGAATTTACAGATGCTATGAACGATTTAAGCAGAAATCATTATAGACAGAGAAATGATTACACTACTTTGTTTTCTTCTTTAAAGACTCCCAAACTATGTTAAAACGCACACTCCAGTCTTGTGCAGGGAAAGAGTGCAACCTGCTGAGTCCTGAAGAGTTAGAAAAGAGATGAGACAAATGTCTTTTAGGTGCTCGGGTTTGTCTGTCAAATTTCAAACGATCATGTTAAACTGAAACCTTAGCAGCCCTCGCTGTGTAGCTCTGATGTGTGCTCAACCCTCTACCAACTTTTCTTGTGATGATGCGAAGCAACTATATATTCTTTTCTGTTTACCGCCAGCCTCAGTTTGTGAAATCAAAGGCAGCTCGTCTTCAGTGGCAGCAGCAGTCTAAATCTAACATCCCTCTGTGAGAAGGGACATAATGGTTTTACTGCTTATACACAGTCACTCCATTGACTTCTGTAGAGTCGAGGCTTGCTACTTCCCAAAAATGTTCATCACTAAACTGACTCAACCAGAGACTGGATTTATTTTGTATAGGCTGAGTGTGGAATTCTAATTCAGGGACTGGATGAAAGTTAATGGGGTGGGGAGAGGAGCCTAACTTTTTATTTAAATTTTTAAAACAGCAGGGCCCTTCAGAGTGCTATTACTATTTTCTATGAACTCTTCTCTTGAATTGGAAAAAAAATGCAACACCCTCCCCCCCCCAATATCTCAAATATATCTCTGCATTGATACAATATGTTTAATATCAATCATTTTGGGGAACAAAGGCAAAGCAGAAAGATTTTGTTTTACTATAGCCATCACTGCAAACACTAGAAGTGGAGTTTTAGATTGCAAAATTTCCAACATGTTGAATATAATCTTTGCTAATCGACAAATAAAGAGCTTCTTAATAAAAGTCATTAATGTCACTGAACCAATGAACCAGGTATATGCAGGTGGTATCTCTGTGGCTGCATCTTAATATTTTTGCCACACACAATAAGGTAATGATGAAATATGCGTCTGTGATGAAGAAAAAAAAAATAACGGTTTTGACGTCCTCATATAATTCAGTTAAAATCCCTGAACAACTTGAGTATGAAGCCTTTTCATCTCCTTTTTACTGACAACAAGTTCCCTTTGTATAAAATTGTTTGTTGCTAATAATCAGGCTTAATTCCTGCCCTGTGGAGTAAGTATTAATACACCCCAAAGATGTTGCAAAGCAAAATGTTTTTTCTTGCTGTTTTGTAATAGCAACATTACAGTAGTTTAATATATTAGGTTTACTGTGTTTAAGGTTATGGAACTGGATCTGGAATATCCAATGGACAGGGCCCACAACATAATGGTACCCTCAAAACACTCTACATTCTGTCTTCATTAAACATGAAAATGATTGTGTTTGTGGGATTTTTCACACAGGAAGAAGCTTTTGTTCTCAGCTGTCATGTTATTGTTTATCTAGGAAAGAAACATCTGAATGGTGGTGGACGAATGGTGATGCCATCAAAAGGTAAATTAATAGCAGATAACAGCTGTTGTTCTTCTGTCCCTAAGAATAAGCTTTCAATATATATGTATTAATAAAAATGTTTTTAAAGGTGTGGGCCAGGCATTGGGTGCACAGAATGGATACGGTGGATACCCAACAAAAGGCATAGGTTAGTGATGTTACATAAATCTGCATGACAGATTGTTCTGATTTTACAAAAATATGTTTCCAATGTTACACTCAAGCAATAGGCCAGCAGTAGATATTTCAAGTGCAAATGAAGCTAAATCCAATGGTAAATGTGTTTCCACACCATCAAGTGCAAATTTAGAGCTATTTCTAATGTATTTTTCACCAAACATCTCTTTTATCTAAGGCTATGGTGCAGCTGCTGGTGGAACCAATGGAGGAGGGACAAAAGGTAGGTTCAGCCATGTACCTGCATTCATTTTATTTTAGTAAAATACTATGACTTAAATATTTTGTAATGTTTTTCCATCTTGTTTTTAAGGCTATGGAGCAACAGCTGGTGTAAACAATGGACAAGGTGGTAATCCAATGTGGGCCTCAGCTTTCACAAAAATGAAAACTTTCAAATTGCAAATTTCCAGCTCCTGTTGTATCACTACACCAAGAAACTCCAAACCATAGGCTCAAGTGGATGTTAAAGAGAGGCATTTCAGGCACAAGTGCTGTCTGTGGTAGAGAGCGCTATTTGGAGTGAAATATGGGTGTTTAGTATATTCTACATCTATTACATACACAGGCACTATTACACACACACTAAGATGGGAAAAATCCCCAAAAATAATACGGCTCCTTAAAAGTTTTTTTAATCCCATTCCTGCAGCACATTGTACTGTTCAAACTCAGATTCACTGTTTTCCACTAACTTTTCCCACAAACTTTGTATATATTGCTTTGTAATCTAGGAGGAAATCCAGCAGTTTTACCCAATGGACACGGTGCAAAATCTAATGGTAGATGTTACATGCTTCTTTTTGCCAGTTTGTGTCTTCTTTTAAAATAATTCTAATTTAACTAAAGGATTTTTGCTACTGTATAGTCACACTGTGACCTTTTTTTCAGGATATGGTGTTCAAGCCGGCCCAACCAATGGACACCATATGAAAGGCAATGGTATAAGACAAATATTCTAAATTTGGACACTCACTCACTCACTCACTCACTCACTCACTCACTCGACAAAAGGCATAGGTTAGTGATTACAAATGTAACATAGCTCTGTATGATAGATTGATCTGATTTTAGAAATACATGTTTCTAATGTTAGTCAAGCAATTAGCCAGCAGTAGATATTTAATGTATAAATGAAGCTAAATCCAATGGTAAATGTGTTTCCACAGCATCAAGCACAAATTTATAGTTTATTCTAATTTTTTTTTACCAAAATCTTTTATCTAAGGCTATGGTGCAGCTGCTGGTGGGACCAATGGAGGAGGGACAAAAGGTAGGTTCAGCCATGTACTTGCATTCATTCTATTTTAGCAAAATAATATCACTTATCACTCTGTAAAAACTTTAGATGTTTTGGTAATGTTTTTCCATCTTGTTTTTAAGGCTATGGAGCAAAGGCTGGTGTAACCAATGGACAAGGTGGTAATCCAATGTGGGCCTCAGCTTTCACAGAAATTAAAGAATTGGCAGCAAATGCAGATTTTCAGCTTCTGTTGTACCACTAAACCAAGAAACTCAACCCATAGGCTTAAGTGGATGTTAAAGAGCCCATATTATCCTTCTTTTCAGCATCCCATTTGTGCACTCTGGGTCTACAAGAATAGGTTTACATGCTTTGATGTTCAAAAAAATAATTCTTGTACTTGCCATTGTTGCAGCTCCTCTGCCTGAAACTCTTTATGAGCTCTTGGCCCGCCTTCCTGAAAAGCCCAGTCTGCTCTGATTGG
>NC_045753.1:19925964-19926928 GCF_008692095.1 Etheostoma spectabile
TGGCCCACTCTGTTGTGATTGGTCAACCAAATTCAAACAAGCCACTGGGCGGACTATACTTGCTCCAGCAGCACCTAGGGGGAAGCACACATGAAAAAATGGGCTGTCATTCTCATTCAGTGACATCACTAATTGATGAATTTCAAACACGAATGAGAGCAAGGCATTTCAGGCAATTGAGAAAAAGTGTTGTCTGTGTTACAGAGAGCTCCATTTGGAGTGAAATATGTTTTTTGTAAATTATACAACTATTACTTACACAAACACTGTTACACACTAAGATGGGAAAAATCCAAGAAAATAATAGGGGCTCATTAAAAGTTGTTCTTTTTTAATCCCAGTCCTGCAGCACATTTAACTGTTAACACTCAGATTCACTGTTTTCCACTAACTTTTCCCACAATCTATATATATTGTTTTGTAATCTAGGAGGAAATCCAGCAGTTTTACCCAATGGACATGGTGCAAAATCTAATGGTAGATGTTGCATGCTTCTCTCTACCAGTCTGCATCTTGTTATCAAATAATTCTAATTTAACTTAATGATTGTTGCTACAATATAGTCACACTGTGATCTTTGTTTCAGGATATGGTGTTCAAGCCGGCCCAACCAATGGACAACAAATCAAAGGCAATGGTATAAGACAACAATTCTAAGTTTGGACACTCACTCACTCACTCACTCACTCACTCACTCACTCAACAAAAGGCATAGGTCAGTGATTACTGAATGTAACATAGCTCTGTATGATAGATTGATCTGATTTTAGAAATATATGTTTCCAATGTTAGTGAAGCAACTGGCCAGCACTAGATATTTTAAGTACAAATGAAGCTAAATATAATAGTAAATGTGTTGCCACACCATCAAGTGCAAATTTACAGTTTATCCAACTTTTTTTCACCATGCATCTCATGTATTTAAGGCTATGGTGCAGCTGCTGGTGGGACCAATGGAGGAGGG
>NC_045753.1:19926938-19927069 GCF_008692095.1 Etheostoma spectabile
GGTTCAGCCATGTACCTGCGTTCATTCTATTTTAGCAAAATAATATCACTTATCACTCTGTAAAACTTTAGATATTTTGGTAATGTTATTCCATCTTGTTTTTAAGGCTATGGAGCAAAGGCTGGTGTAAC
>NC_045753.1:19927079-19936296 GCF_008692095.1 Etheostoma spectabile
GACAAGGTGGTAATCCAATGTGGGCCTCAGCTTTCACAGAAATTAAAGAATTGGCTGCAAATGCAGATTTTTAGCTTCTGTTCTACCACTAAATCAAGAAACTAAAACCATAGGCTTAAGTGGATGTTAAAGAGCCCTTATTGTACTTCTTTTCAGCATCCCATTTGTGCACAATGGGTCTACAAGAATAGGTTTGCGTACTTTGATGTTCAAAAAAATGTTTCTTATACTTCCCATTGTTGCAGCTCCTCTGTCTGAAACACTTTGTTTGAGCTCTTGGCCCGCCTTCCTGAAAAGCCCAGTCTGCTCTGATTGGTCAGCTGTACTACTCTGTTGTGATTGGTCAACCAAATTAAAAAAAAAAAAGCCACTGGGCGGGCTGTGCTTGCTCAGGCAGCACCTAGGGGGAAGCACACATGAAAAAATGGGCTGTCATTCTCATTCAGTGACACCTGAAAAAGAAGGGGACATAAGTGAGGAATCTATGGAAAAGGCGAGATATCTGCTCTTTTTAAACTCTTTTTTGTCTTTAAATATCCCAGGGCCTGCTCTCGCCAACTGTGTGTGTTGGGTGTGGTGTGTGGTGTTTGTGTGTGTGTGTGTGTGGGTGTTGGTGTGTGTTGTTGTCTGTGACCATGGGGGTACGGAGAGTGAAGAAAACACATGGTGAGTCTTGATAATTAGGCGAACATAAATAAAGGTGTGCTGCGCTGTGTATTAGCGATCGTCAACAGGGCCCCGAGCTCAATTCACGTCCACGGTACCGTGAAAATTCTGCGCACAAAAAAAAAAAAAAACAGTTCACATGAACACATGGTGCATACGACACTATATAGCATGGGGGGCACACTCTCACAAAGAGGTGCCACATTCGCACAGTAGAGCGCCATATAGCATGTACACAAAAGTGCGCTGTCAAAATCTGCGCCAGGTAATCGAGCAACAAAGTGACAGACTGTTGCCCGGCAAGCGGCCCGGAAGATCTCAGGAAGCGAAGAGAACGTTCCGTGGTATAACCGAACTCCGCCGTGCGGTAAAAATTTCACGGAATCCTGATGAGACACCAAGGTGACGAATGATGAGTTGCCAAGTACTGAGCAGGGGAAAAGGGTGGTGAGACGCGGATGTATTGGAAAATATTAGGGGGGGGGTGAATGCGAGTGGTCGCCAAAAACCGGTACAAATGGGCCAAGTCTGGCAAAACACAGATCTAAAACTAAGATTGGACAACTCCCCATGTCGTAATGCGTATACATAACTGGGGCGTTCGGCACTGTGGTACAGCATAAAAGTATGTCGGCAAGTGTATGCCCCATGGTGAGGCTGTTCTGTTGCTGTTCACCGTTTTTTGTGCATTATGGTGTGTTTTGATATTAGGCAACAGTGACTCTCTGTCATCTTCTACATGCTATATTGAATTTACCCCTTGTCATTTTTTAAATTTTAAAGCACACTTTGTCCAGGGAGACATTTATTTATCCCTTGCATTATTGCATAATATTAGGAAGCGTTGGCCAACATCCTGATCCAAATATTACATAGCAAAAGAGGAACGATTAAAAGTCTGTGCTCAGCGTCAAACACAATGTTAAAAACACCGACAAGCCAGATATCTTGGTGTAGTCATGGACTCTGACCTGAACTTTAACAGCCACATTAAGACAATTACAACGTCAGCCTACTATCACCTTAAATAATCCAGAGTTAAAGGACTCATGGGTCAACAGACTTGGAAAAACTGGTCCATGCTTTCATCTTCAGTAGACTTGACTACGGTAACGGGGTCTTTACAGGTCTCCCTAAAAATCAATCAGACAGCTGCAGCTGATTCAGAACGCTGCTGCTCGGGTCCTCACTAAGACCAAAGACTGGTCACATCATCCATTCTGAATTCTTTACAACTGGCTTCCTGTGTCTCAAAGAATTTTTTAAAGTACGTTCTAGTTGTATAAATCATCAATGGTTTAGGTCCAAATACATTTCTGATCTGCTACGACACTATGACCCCCCAGACCTCTCAGGACATCGTGGACAGGTCTACTTTCTGTCCCCAGAGTCAGAACTAAACAGGGTGAAGCAGCATTCTTGTCTATGCTCCTCATATCTGGAATAAACTCCCAGAAACCTGCAGATCTGCTGCTACTCTGTTCTTTTAAGTCAAGCTAAGACCTTTCCTTTTGATGCGCCTTTCTTTAAATGACTGCTCATTTCTTCTATTCTATTTGTTTTTACTGTCTATTCAGTGTTTCATCGTTTTACTCATTTATGTAAAGCACATTGATTGCCCTTTGCTGAAATGTGCTTTACCAATAAAGCGCTTCACCTTGCCAAGATTAATTAGCTGTGAGGATATATAAAGTTGAAAACCATGAGAAAGTACACCACCGGTCAAAGTTTGGGGTCACTAGAAATTTTCATTACTCTCCATTATAGACAGATACAAGATGAATCAGTTGCATGTTTTTTTTTTAACCAGTTTTCAATTAATCATGTGCTCACATAATTGCAAAGGTTTCTCCAAGTTTTCCTCAGTTAGGTTTTTAAAAGGATCCGATTAAACAGAATTGGTTGAATGGTTCGCTGATAATGGGCAATTTAGATATTGCATTAAAGATCACCACCCACTACATCAACTGGTATTCCGTCCTAAAATAAAGACTGGAATCTGTAAGCGACCCCAAATAGTCTATAAACAGTTAAACAATGACAATGACCTATCTTGAGAGTTCATCAGTCAATGTCCAATCTGTGAGCTCCGTCTTTGCTTTTCGATGTCTCCCTAAAGTGCTAATGTACTAAAATGCCCAATTATTTGTTAGCGTGTGTGTGTGTGTGTATGTGTACACCTCGAGGTTCTATCCAACAAGTGGGAGGATCTGGAGACCAGGAGCATCTATAAGCAGAGAGGGGCGCCTTAACCAGAGTGTGTATCAAGCCTCACAATCAGGGTACATCGTCCACTCCAGATCCTCTGCTTTACTCTCCTCATTCTCCTGCTGGTCTTCACATTTTGGCTTTCCTCCTTCAGTCCACTATGCTGGACGACTACTTCTTCGGAGTGCGGTGATCCTTTGGCTGGTGCAGACAGTGCACACACTGTGTGAGTGAAGGGGAGGTGAGGGTCATTTCTAACATAATGTGTATAACCCATTCTCATCTTGATGTTTTATATTGATTTACATACATTTGTACGGGATGTGTTTTGTAAATTAACTAAATCTACCTTTCTGACTGAGGCCATGAATCAGTCTCATGTATTCAATGCAGTAACTGCCTTGTGTGAATGAGGATTTAGCATGTTGATGGATAATTGATTCAAATAAACCTTCCAGTCACCATTATTGGAGGTTTTTCCAGAAGAATAAAGCTGCATAGTTTGTTTTGGGGAGAAATTATGACCCATACGTTCTGTAGGCATGTGTCAGTATACAGTAGTCTGTGGTCGTATGTAAGAGAGGAAAACACACAATTTTGAGTTAGGAGCTGACATATGGCTAAGGATATGATGTTTGTAAACTGCCCTCTGCCCTCTGTACATCGGCCATACAGATAACCCCTGACCTGTGTGACATGATTTCCCTTCTTGCTGCTCTTTTCATGAAAACTTTCTAAAAAAAAAAAAAAAAAAGGGGATTATTAATGATTATTGATCAGAAAATCAACCGACATTCCTGACATTGCTTTAACTTAATGCTTACTCTTACAACTAGAATCTGTCATTGCAGTTAATTAACGATACTATTATGAGCTAATCCTTATTTGCCAACGCAGTACTGTTAAGTCCAAGTTTGTTTTTAACAATTTCCCCAGGCTAACAGCTCACCTAAAGGCTGTTTCCACTCTATTTAACTGCGACATCCAATTGTGCCTACTGTATGTGCACCATTTCTGTACTAGATCCCTCTTAATGATGGCTTTTACCTTATTACTTTTGATCGGTTTGTGACTTGAGGGCCAGAATTTACAGATGCTATGACGATTTAAGCAGAAATCATTATAGACAGAGAAATGATTACACTACTTTGTTTTCTTCTTTAAGACTCCCAACTATGTAAAACCACACTCCGTCTTGTGCAGGGAAAGAGTGCAACCTGCTGAGTCCTGAAGAGTTAGAAAAGAGATGAGCCAAATGTCTTTAGGTGCTGGGTTTGTCTGTCAAATTTCAAACGATCATGTTAAACTGAAACCTTAGCAGCCCTCGCTGGTGTACCTGATGTGTGCTCAACCCTCTACCAACTTTTCTTGTGATGATGCGAAGCAACTATATATTCTTTTCTGTTTAACCGCCAGCCTCAGTTTGTGAAATCAAAGGCAGCTCGTCTTCAGTGGCAGCCAGCAGTCTAAACTCTAACATCCTCTGTGAGAAGGGACATAATGTTTTACTGCTTATACACATTCACTCCATTGACTTCTGTAGAGTCGAGGCTTGCTACTTCCCAAAAATGTTCTCACTAAACTGACTCACCAGAGACTGGATTATTTTGTATAGGCTGAGTGTGGAATTCTAATTCAGGGACTGGATGAAAGTTAATGGGTGGGAGAGGAGCTAACTTTTATTTAATTTTTAAAACAGCAGGGCCTTCAGATGGCTATTACTATTTCTATAACTCTTCTCTTGAATTGGAAAAAAAATGCAACACACCTCCCCCCCCAATATCTCAAATATATCTCTGCATTGATACAATATGTTTAATATCATCATTTTGGGGAACAAAGGCAAAGCGAAGATTTTGTTTTACTATAGCCATCACTGCAACACTAGAGTGGTTTTAGATTGCAAAATTTCCAACATGTTGAATATAATCTTTGCTAATCGACAAATAAAAGCTTCTTAATAAAAGTCATTAATGTCACTGAACCAATGAACCAGGTATATGCAGGTGGTATCTCTGTGGCTGCATCTTAAATTTTTGCCACACACATAAGGTAATGATGAATATGCGTCTGTGATGAGAAAAAAAAAATAACGGTTTTGACGCCTCATATATTCAGTTAAAATCCTGAACAACTTGAGTATGAAGCCTTTTCATCTCCTTTTTACTGACAACAAGTTCCCTTGTAATAAAATTTGTTTGTGCTAATAATCAGGCTTAATTCCTGCCTGTGGAGTAAGTATTAATACACCCCAAAGATGTTGCAAAGCAAATGTTTTTTCTTGCTGTTTTGTAATAGCAACATTACAGTAGTTAATATTTAGGTTACTGTGTTTAGGTTATGGAACTGGATCTGGAATATCCAATGGACAGGGCCCACAACATAATGGTACCCTCAAAACACTCTACATTCTGTCTTCATTAAACATGAAAATGATTGTGTTTGTGGGATTTTTCACACAGGAAGAAGCTTTTGTTCTCAGCTGTCATGTTATTGTTTATCTAGGAAAGAAACATCTGAATGGTGGTGACGAATGGTGATGCCATCAAAAGGTAAATTATAGCAGATAACAGCTGTTGTTCTTCTGTCCTAAGAATAAGCTTTCAATATATATGATTAATAAAAATGTTTTAAAGGTGTGGCCAGGCATTGGTGCACAGAATGGATACGGTGGATACCCAACAAAAGGCATAGGTTAGTGATGTTACATAATCTGCATACAGATTGTTCTGATTTCCAAAAATATGTTTCCAATGTTACACCAAGCAATAGGCCAGCAGTAGATATTTCAGTGCAAATGAAGCTAAATCCAATGGTAAATGTGTTTCCCCACCATCAAGTGCAAATTTAGAGCTTTTCTAATGTATTTTCACCAAACACTCTCTTTTATCTAAGGCTATGGTGCAGCTGCTGGTGGAACCAATGGAGGAGGGACAAAGGTAGGTTCAGCCATGACCTGCATTCATTTTATTTTAGTAAAATACATGACTTAATATTTTGTAATGTTTTTTCCATCTTGTTTTTAAGGCTATGAGCAACAGCTGGTTAAACAATGGACAAGGTGGTAATCCAATGTGGGCCTCAGCTTTCACAAAAATGAAAACTTTCAAATTGCAAATTTCCAGCTCCTTTGTATCACTACACCAAGAAACTCCAAACCATAGCTCAAGTGGATGTTAAAGAGGGCATTCAGGCACAGTGCTGTCTGTGGTAAGAGCGCTATTTGGAGTGAAATATGGTGTTTAGTATTTCTACATCTATTACATACACAGGCACTATTACACCACACTAAGATGGGAAAAATCCCAAAAAAATACGCTCCTTAAAAGTTTTTTTAATCCCATTCCTGCAGCACATTGTACTGTTCAAACTCAGATTCACTGTTTTCCACTAACTTTTCCACAAACTTGTATATATTGCTTTGTAATCTAGGAGGAAATCCAGCAGTTTTACCCAATGGACACGGTGCAAAATCTAATGGTAGATGTTACATGCTTTTTTTGCCAGTTTGTGTCTTCTTTAAAATAATTCTAATTAACTAAAGGATTTTGCTACTGTATAGTCACACTGTGACCTTTTTTCAGGATATGGGGTTCAAGCCCCAGCCGCCAACAATGGACACCATATGAGGCAATGGTATAAGACAAATATTAAATTTGGACACTCACTCACTCCTCACTCACTCACTCACTCACTCGACAAAAGGCATAGGTTAGTGATTACAAAGTAACATAGCTCTGTATGATAGATTGATCTGATTTTAGAAATACATGTTTCTAATGTTAGTCAAGCAATTAGCCAGCAGTAGATATTTATATTAATGAAGCTAAATCCAATGGTAAATGTGTTTCCACAGCATCAAGCACAAATTTATAGTTATTCTAATTTTTTTTACCAACATCTTTATCTAAGGCTATGGTGCAGCTGCTGGTGGGACCAATGGAGAGGGACAAAAGGTAGGTTCAGCCATGTACTTGCATTCATTCTATTTTAGCAAAATATATCACTTATCTCTGTAAAAACTTAGATGTTTTGGTAATGTTTTCCATCTTGTTTTTAAGGCTATGGAGCAAAGGCTGGTGTAACCAATGGACAAGGTGGTAATCCAATGTGGGCCTCAGCTTTCACAGAAATTAAGAATTGGCAGCAAATGCAGATTTTCAGCTTCTGTTGTACCACTAACCAAGAAACTCAACCCATAGGCTTAAGTGGATGTTAAGAGCCCATATTATCCTTCTTTTCAGCATCCCATTGTGCACTCTGGTTCTACAAAATAGGTTTACATGCTTTGATGTTCAAAAAATAATTCTTGTACTGCCATTGTTGCAGCTCCTCTGCCTGAAACTCTTTAGTGACTCTTGGCCCGCCTTCCTGAAAAGCCCAGTCTGCTCTGATTGGTCAGCTGGCCCACTCTGTTGTGATTGGTCAACCAAATTCAAACAAGCCACTGGGCGGACTATACTTGCTCCAGCAGCACGGGGGAAGCACACATGAAAAAATGGGCTGTCATTCTCATTCAGTGACATCACTAATTGATGAATTTCAAACCGAATGAGAGCAAGGCATTTCAGGCAATTGAGAAAAAGTGTGTGTCTGTGTTACAGAGAGCTCCTTTGGAGTGAATATGTTTTTTGTAAATTATCAACTATTACTTCACAAACACTGTTACACACTAAGTGGGAAAATCCAAGAAATAATGAGGGCTCATTAAAAGTTGTTCTTTTTTAATCCCAGTCCTGCAGCACATTTACTGTTAACACTCAGATTCACTGTTTTCCACTAACTTTCCCACAATCTATATTATTGTTGTTAATCTAGGAGGAAATCCAGCAGTTTTACCCAATGGACATGGTGGCAAAATCTAATGGTAGATGTTGCATGCTTCTCTCTACCTCTGCATCTTGTTATCAATAATTCTAATTTAACTTAATGATTGTGCTACAATATAGTCCACACTGTGATCTTTGTTTCAGGATATGGTGTTCAAGCCGGCCCAACCATGGACAACAAATCAAAGGCAATGGTATAAACAACAATTCTAAGTTTGGACACTCACTCACTCACTCACTCACTCACTCACTCACTCAACAGGCATAGGTCAGGATTACTGAATGTAACATAGCTCTGTATATAGATTGATCTGATTTTAGAAATATATGTTTCCAATGTTAGTGAAGCAACTGGCCAGCACTGATATTTTAAGTACAAATGAAGCTAAATAAGTAAAATGTGTTGCCACACCATCAAGTGCAAATTTACGTTTATCCAACTTTTTTTCACCATGCATCTCATGTTTTAAGGCTATGGTGCAGCTGCTGGTGGGACCAATGGAGGAGGGACAAAAGGTAGGTTCAGCCATGTATGCGTTCATTCTATTTTGCAAAATAATATCACTTATCACTCGTAAAACTTTAGATATTTTGGTAATGTTATTCCATCTGTTTTTAAGGCTATGGAGCAAAGGCTTGTGACCAATGGACAAGGTGGTAATCCAATGTGGGCCTCAGCTTTCACAGAAATTAAAGAATTGGCTGCAAATGCAGATTTTTAGCTTCTGTTCTACACTAAATCAAGAAACTAAACCATAGGCTTAAGTGGATGTTAAAGAGCCCTTATGTACTTTTTTCTTTTAGCATCCCATTTGTGCACATGGGTCTACAAGAATAGGTTGCGTACTTTGATGTCAAAAAAATGTTTCTTATACTTCCCATTGTTGCAGCTCCTCTGTCTGAAACACTTTGTTTGAGCCTTGGCCCGCCTTCCTGAAAACCCAGTCTGCTCTGATTGGTCAGCTGTACTACTCTGTTGTGATTGGTCAACCAAATAAAAAAAAAAAAGCCACTGGGCGGGCTGTGCTTGCTCAGGCACCACCAGGGGGAAGCACACATGAAAAAATGGGCTGTCATTCTCATTCAGTGACATCACAATTGATGAATTCAAACACGAAGGAGAAGCAGCATTTCAGGCAATTGAGAAAAAGTGTTGTCGGTTTTACAGAGAGCTCCATTTGAGTGAATATGTTTTTTTGTAAATTAACAACTATTACTTACAACAACCTGTTACACACTAAGATGGGAAAATCCAAGAAAAAATAGGGGCTCATTAAAAGTTGTTCTTTTTAATCCCAGTCCTGCAGCCATTAACTGTTAACACTCAGATTCACTGTTTTCCACTAACTTTTCCCACAATCTATATTATGTTTTTTGTAATCTAGGGGAAATCCAGAAGTTTTACCCATGGACAGGTGCAAAATCTAATGGTATAGTTCATGCATGTCTCTGCCAGTTTGCATCTTTTTTTCAATTATTCTAATTGTTGCTACAACACAACACATGGGATCTTG
>NC_045753.1:19936321-19936694 GCF_008692095.1 Etheostoma spectabile
CTGTGATCTTTGTTGCAGGATATGGTGTTCAAGCCGGCCCAACCAATGGACAACAAATGAAAGGCAATGGTATAAGACAAATATTCTATATTTGGACACTCACTCACTCACTCACTCACTCACTCACTCAACAAAAGGCATAGGTTAGTGATTACTGAATGTAACATAGATCTGTATGATAGATTGATCGGATTTTATAAATACTTGTTTCTAATGTTAGTCAAGCAATTGGCCAGCAGTAGATTTTTCAAGTGCAAATTAAGCTAAATCCAATGATAAACGTTTTGCCAAACCATCAAGTGCACATTTACAGCTTCATCTAACTGTTTATCACCATACATCTCAGGCTATGGTGCAGCTGCTGGTGGGACCA
>NC_045753.1:19936704-19939911 GCF_008692095.1 Etheostoma spectabile
GACAAAAGGTAGGTTCAGCCATGTACCTGTGTTATTTCAATTTTAGCAAAATACTATCTCTTGATATTCTGTAAAACTTTAGATATTTTGGTAATGGTTTTCCATCTTGTTTTTAAGGCTATTAACAGAGTCTGTATGATAGATTGATCTGATTTTAGAAATACATGTTTCTAATGTTAGCAAGCAATTAGCCAGCAGTAGATATTTAATGTATAATGAAGCTAAATCCAATGGTAAATGTTTTCCACAGCATCAAGCACAAATTTATAGTTATTCTAATTTTTTTTACCTAACATCTTTTATCTAAGCTTGGTGCAGCTGCTGGTGGGACAATGGAGGAGGGACAAAAGTAGGTTCAGCCATGTACTTGCTTCATTCTATTTTAGCAAATAATATCACTTACACTCGTAAAACTTAGATGTTTTGGTAATGTTTTTCCATCTTGTTTTTAAGGCTATGGAGCAAAGGCTGGTGTAACCAATGGACAAGGTGGTAATCCAATGTGGGCCTCAGCTTTCACAGAAATTAAAGAATTGCAGCAAATGCAGATTTTCAGCTTCTGTTGTACCACTAAACCAAGAACTCAACCCGCTTAAGTGGATGTTAAAGAGCCCATATTATCCTTCTTTCAGCATCCCATTTGTGCACTCTGGGTCTACAAGAATAGGTTTACATGCTTTGATGTTCAAAAAAATAATTCTTGTACTTGCCATTGTTGCAGCCTGCCTGAAACTCTTTATGAGCTCTTGGCCCGCCTTCCTGAAAGCCCAGTCTGCTCTGATTGGTCAGCTGGCCCACTCTGTTGGTGGTCAACCAAATTCAAACAAGCCACTGGGCGGACTATACTTCTCAGAGCACCTAGGGGAAGCACACTGAAAAAATGGGCTGTCATTCTCATTCAGTGACATCACTAATTGATGATTTCAAACACGAATGAGAGCAAGGCATTTCAGGCAATTGAGAAAAGTGTTGTCTGTGTTACAGAGAGCTCCATTGGTGAAATATGTTTTTTGTAAATTATACAACTATTACTTACACAAACACTGTTACACACTAAGATGGGAAATCCAAGAAAAAATAGGGGCTCTTAAAAGTTGTTCTTTTTAATCCCAGTCCTGCAGCACATTTAACGTTAACACTCAGATTCACTGTTTTCCCCTAACTTTTCCCACAATCTTATATTTTTTTTGTAATCTAGGAGGAAACCAGCAGTTTACCCAATGGACATGTGCAAAATCTAATGGTAATGTTGCATGCTTCTCTCTACCAGCTGCATCTTGTTATCAAATAATTCTAATTTAACTTAATGATGTTGCTACAATAAGTCACACTGTGATCTTTGTTCAGGATATGTGTTCAAGCCGGCCCACCAATGGACAACAAATCAAAGGCAATGGTATAAGACAACAATTCTAAGTTTGGACACTCACTCACTCACTCACATCACTCACTCACTCACTCAACAAAAGGCATAGGTCTTGATTACGATGTAACATAGCGCTGTAGATAGATTCTGATTTAGAAATATATGTTTCCAATGTTAGTGAAGCAACTGGCCAGCACTAGATATTTTAAGTACAAATGAAGCTAAATATAATATAAATGTGTTCACACCATCAATTGCAAATTTACAGTTTATCCAACTTTTTTCACCATGCATCTCATGATTTAAGGCTATGGTGCAGCTGCTGGTGGGACCAATGGAGGAGGCCAAAAGGTAGGTTCAGCCTTTACCTGCGTTCATTCTATTTTAGCAAATAATATCACTTATCACTCTGTAAAACTTTAGATATTTTGGTAATGTTATCCATCTGTTTTTAAGGCTATGGAGCAAAGGCTGGTGTAACCATGGACAAGGTGGTAATCCAATGTGGGCCTCAGCTTCACAGAAATTAAAGAATTGCGCAAATGCAGATTTTTAGCTTCTGTTCTACCATAAATCAAGAAACTAAAACCATAGGCTTAAGTGGATGTTAAAGAGCCCTTATGTACTTCTTTTCAGCATCCATTGCACATGGGTCACAAGATAGGTTTGCGTACTTTGATGTTCAAAAATGTTTCTTATACTTCCCATTGTTGCAGCTCCTCTGTCTGAAACACTTTGTTTGAGCTCTTGGCCCGCCTTCCTGAAGCCCAGTCTGCTCTGATTGGTCAGCTGTATACTCTGTTGTGATTGGTCAACCAAATTAAAAAAAAAAGCCACTGGGGCGCTGTGCTTGCTCAGGCAGCCCTAGGGGGAAGCACACATGAAAAAATGGCTGTCATTCTCATTCAGTGACATCACTATGATGAATTTCAAACACGAATGAGAGCAAGGCATTTCAGGCAATTGAGAAAAAGTGTTGTCTGTGTACAGAGACTCCATTGGAGTGAAATATGTTTTTGTAAATATACAACATTACTACACAAACACTGTACACACTAAGATGGAAAAATCCAAGAAATATAGGGCTCATTAAAAGTTGTTCTTTTTTAATCCCAGTCCTGCAGCACATTTACGTTAACACTCAGATTCACTGTTTTCCACTAACTTTTCCCACAATCTATATATATTGTTTTGTAATCTAGAGGAAATCCAGAGTTTTACCCATGGACATGGTGCAAATCTAATGGTAGATGTTGCATGCATCTCTCTGCCGTTTGCACTTGTTTTCAATTATTCTAATTGTTGCTACAACATCATCACACTGTGATCTTTGTGCAGATATGGTGTTCAAGCCGGCCCAACCAATGGACAACAAATGAAAGGCAATGGTATAGACAATATTCTATATTTGGACACTCACTCACTCACTCACTCACTCACTACTCAACAAAAGGCATAGTTAGTGATTACTAATGTAACATAGATCTGTATTAGTTGATCGGATTTATAAATACTTGTTTCTAATGTTAGTCAAGCATTGGCCAGCAGTAGATTTTTCAAGTGCAAATTAAGCTAAATCCAATGAAAACGTTTTTGCCAAACCATCAATGCC
The DNA here is from genome assembly GCF_008692095.1 of Etheostoma spectabile. NCBI lineage: Eukaryota > Metazoa > Chordata > Actinopteri > Perciformes > Percidae > Etheostoma > Etheostoma spectabile. The sequence goes on from NC_045753.1 coordinate 19,939,683, forward strand.
ATTTACAGCTTCATCTAACTGTTTTCACCATACATCTCAGGCTATGTGCAGCTGCTGGTGGGACCAATGAGGAGGGACAAAAGTAGGTTCAGCCATGTACCTGTGTTATTTCAATTTTAGCAAAATACTATCTCTTGATATTCTGTAAAACTTTAGATATTTTGGTAATGGTTTTCCATCTTGTTTTTAAGGCTATGGAGCAAAGGCTGGTGTAACCAATGGACAAGGT
>NC_045753.1:19939936-19940902 GCF_008692095.1 Etheostoma spectabile
GGTAATCCAATGTGGGCCTCAGCTTTCACAGAAATGAAAGATTTGGCAGCAAATGCAGATTTTCAGCTTCTGTTGTACCACTAAACCAACAAACTCAACCCATAGGCTTAAGTGGATGTTAAAGAGCCACTATTATAATTCTTTTCAGCATCCTATTTGTGCATTCTGGATCTACAAGAATAGGTTTACATGCTTTGATGTTCAAAAATGTTTCTTATACTGCCCATTGTTGCAGCTCTTCTGCCTGAAAATCTTTTTGAGCTCTTGGCCCGCCTTTCTGAAAAGCCCAGCCTGCTCTGATTGGTCAACCAAATTCAAACAAGCCACTGGGCAGACTATGCTTGCTCCAGCAGCACCTAGGGGGAAGCACATATGAAAAAATGGGTAAAACTTTAAACTATATTTATGTGTGTGAGTTATCATCGGAATGAGGTTGAGGCATTTCAGGCAATTGAGAAAAAGTGCTGTCTGTAGGAGAGAGCTCCATTTGGAGTGAAATATGTTTATTTTGTACATTATACATCCATTACATACACAAACACTGTTATACACTAAGATGGGCAAAATCCAAGAAAGTAATGGGGGCTCCTTAAAAGTTGTTCTTTTTTAATTCCAGTCCTGCAGCACATTGCACTGTTCAAACTCAGATTCACTGTTTTCCACTAACTTTTCCCACAATCTATATATATTGTTTGGTAATCTAGGAGGAAATCCAGCAGTTTTACCCAATGGATACGGTGCAAAATCTAATGGTATATATTAAATGCTTCTCTCTGCCAGTTTGCATCTTATCTTCTATAATTCTAATTTAACTTAATTATTTTTGCTACAATATAGTCACACTGTGATCTTTGTTGCAGGATATGGTGTTCAAGCCGGCCCAACCAATGGACACCAAATCAAAGGCAATGGTATAAGACAAATATTCTACATTTGGACACTCACTCACTCACTCACTCACTCACT
>NC_045753.1:19940912-19941194 GCF_008692095.1 Etheostoma spectabile
CTCACTCACTCACTCACTCACTCACTCACCCAACAAAAGGCATAGGTTAGTGATTACAGAATGTAACATAGATCTGTATGATAAATTGATCTGATTTTAGAAATACATGTTTCCAATGTTAGTCAAGCAATTGGCCAGCAGTAGATATTTAAAGTACAAATTAAGCTAAATCCAATGGTAAATGTGTTGCCACACCATCAAGTGCAAATTTACAGCTTATTCTAACTTTTTATCACCATACATCTCTTTTATCTAAGGCTATGGTGCAGCTGCTGGTGGGAC
>NC_045753.1:19941204-19942023 GCF_008692095.1 Etheostoma spectabile
GGGACAAAAGGTAGGTTCAGCCATGTACCTGCGTTCATTCTATTTTAGCAAAATACTATGACTTAACACTCTGTAAAACTTAAGATATTTTGATAAATGTTTGTCCATCTTGTTTTTAAGGCTATGGAGCAAAGGCTGGTGTAACCAATGGACAAGGTGGTAATCCAATGTGGGCCTCAGCTTTCACAGAAATTAAAGAATTGGCGGCAAATGCAGATTTTCAGCTTCTGTTGTACCACTAAACCAAGAAACTCAACCCATAGGCTTAAATGGATGTTAAAGAGCCCCTATTATACTTCTTTTCAGCATCCTATTTGTTCACTCTGGGTCTTCAATAATAGGTTTCCGTGCTTTGATGCTCAAAAAATTGTTTCTTATACTGTCCATTGTTGCAGCTCCTCTGCCTGAAACTCGTTGTTTGAGCTCTGGGCCCGCCTTCCTGAAAAGCCCATTCTGCTCTGATTGGTCAGCTGTCCCACTCTGTTGTGATTGGTCAACCAAATTCAAACAAGCCACTGGGCGGACTATGCTTGCTCAGGCAGCACCTAGGGGGAAGCACATATGAAAAAATGGGCTGTCATTCTCATTCAGTGACATCACTAATTGATGAATTTCAAACACGAATGAGGTTGAGGCATTTCAGGCAATTGAGAAAAAGTGCTGTCTGTAGGAGAGAGCTTCATTTGGAGTGAATTATGTTTATTTTGTACCTTACACATCTATCACATACACAAACACTGTTACAGACTATGATGGGAAAAATCCAAGAAAGTAATGAGGGCTCCTTAAAAGTTGTTCTTTTTTAATCCCAGTCCTGCA
>NC_045753.1:19942033-19942141 GCF_008692095.1 Etheostoma spectabile
TTTAACTGTTAACACTCAGATTCACTGTTTTCCACTAACGTTTCCCACAATCTATATGTATTGTTTTGTAATCCAGGAGGAAATCCAGCAGTTTTACCCAATGGACAT
>NC_045753.1:19942151-19942388 GCF_008692095.1 Etheostoma spectabile
AAATCTAATGGTAGATGTTGCATGCTTCTCTCTACCAGTTAGCATCTTGTTTTCAAATTATTCTAATTTAATTTAATAATCTTTGCCACAATATAGTCACACTGTGATCTTTTTTGCAGGATATGGTGTTCAAGATGGCTCAACCAATGGACAACAAATCAAAGGCAATGGTATAAGACAAATATTCTAAATATGGACACTCACTCACTCACTCACTCACTCACTCACTCACTCACT
>NC_045753.1:19942398-19942690 GCF_008692095.1 Etheostoma spectabile
CTCACTCACTCACTCACTCACTCACTCACTCACTCACCCACCCACCCAACAAAAGGCATAAATTAGAGATTACAGAATGTAACAAAGATCTGTATGATTAGATTGATCTGATTATAGAAAAACTTGTTTCCAATGTTAGTCAAGCAATTGGCCAGCAGTAGATATTTAAAGTACAAATGAAGCTAAATCCAATGGTAAATGTGTTGCCACACCATCAATTGCAAATTTATAGTTTATTCTAACTTTTTTTCTGCCATACATCTCTTTTATCTAAGGCTATGGTGCAGCTGCT
>NC_045753.1:19942700-19942856 GCF_008692095.1 Etheostoma spectabile
ATGGAGGAGGGACAAAAGGTAGGTTCAGCCATGTACTTGCCTTCATTCTATTTTAGCAAAATACTGTCACTTATCATTCTGTAAAACTTTATATATTTATGTGATGTTATTCCATCTTGTTTTTAAGGCTATGGAGCAAAGGCTGGTGTAACCAAT
>NC_045753.1:19942866-19943575 GCF_008692095.1 Etheostoma spectabile
CAAGGTGGTAATCCAATGTGGGCCTCAGCTTTCACAGAAATTAAAGATTTGGCAGCAAATGCAGATTTTTAGCTTCTGTTCCACCACTAAACCAAGAAAGTCAACCCATAGGCTTAAGTGGATTTTAAAGAGACACTATTATACTTATTTCTGCATCCTATTTGTGCACTCTGGGTCTACAAGAGTAGGTATACATGCTTTGATGTTAAAAAAAAATAGTTTTTATACTGCCCATTGTTGCAGCTCTTCTGCCTGAAACTCTTTTTGAGCTCTTGGCCCGCCTTCCTGTAAAGCCCAGTCTGCTCTGATTGGTCAACCAAATTCAAACAAGCCACTGAGTGGACTGTGCTTGCTCAGGCAGCACCTAGGGGGAAGCACCTATGATAAAATGGGCTGTCATTCTCAATCAGTGACATCACTAATTGATAAATTTCAAACACGAATGAGGGCGAGGCATTTCAGGCAATTGAGAAAAAAAAATTCAAAACTCAAATTCACTGTTTTTCACTAACTTTTCCCACAATCTATATGTTTTGTTTTATAATCTAGGAGGAAATCCAGCAGTTTTACCCAATGGACATGGTGCAAAGTCTAATGGTAGATGTTACATGCTTCTCTCTACCAGTTTGCATCTTGTTTTTAACTTATTCTAATTTAACTTAATGATTTTTGCTACAACATCATCACACTGTGATCTTTGTTGCAGGAT
>NC_045753.1:19943585-19956688 GCF_008692095.1 Etheostoma spectabile
GTGTTCAAGCCGGCCCAACCAATGGACAACAAATCAAAGGCAACGGTATAAGACAAATATTCTACATTTGGACACTCACTCACTCACTCACCCACCCACCCACCCAACAAAAGGCATAAATTAGAGATTACAGAATTTAACATAGATCTGTATGATAGATTGATCTGATTTTAGAAAAACTTGTTTCTAATAATAGTCAAGCAACTGGCCAGCAGTAGATATCTCAAGTACAAATTAAGCTAAATCCAATGTGCAATGTGTTTCCAAAGCATCAACCATACATTTAGAGTGAATTCTAACTGTTTATCACCATACATCTCTTTTATCTAAGGCTATGGTGCAGCTGCTGGTGGGACCAATGGAGGAGGGACAAAAGGTAGGTTCAGCCATGTACCTGCGTTATTTCAATTTTAGCAAAATAATATCTCTTGTTATTCTGTAAAACTTTAGATATTTTGGTAATGGTTTTCCATCTTGTTTTTAAGGCTATGGAGCAAAGGCTGATGTAACCAATGGACAAGGTGGTAATCCAATGTGGGCCTCAGCTTTCACAGAAATGAAAGATTTGGCAGCAAATGCAGTCAATTAAAAATTGGATTTTAAGAGTTGTTTCATCCCTGTTTTGTTTTAATCCTTGTACTGCAGCACATTGTACTCAATATTGTAACTTTCTAAAAACTACTTTAAGATTCATTGTTTTCCTCTAACCTTTCCCACAATCTATATAAGAAAGAGGTTACATTAAAATGGGCAGCGTGGTAGTTTTAGTTTTTTTCCAGACACAAAACATTATCAGTTTGTTCAGGCCCATTAAACTTAAGCATGCCTCTGTATTTAACAGGACAGGGGGAAGCTGGAAGTAAACCTATGAAAGGATATGGACGACCACTTTATGGGGCAGGTAACTCAGCTTCTTTGCTTTGTTTGCCAGGTGATGGCAATATTCAATCTGATACACTTGACACGTGTTTATTTCGGTGATTTAAGGTCAAGGCATGGGGATGGGAGCTTCCAGAGGTCTGGGAGTACCTCAGCTAGCCAGGAACCAAGGTGAGTGAAGGCCATGACACAGTACTGATGTCACCACTTAATACAAATGTAACAATGTCTTTATTTCTTCTTCCAGTGTATGGCGGTAATGGTTATGGAGGTCAACCCATGGGAGGTGGGTCAACACAAGTCACTACTTTTTGACGTTTTGATGATGAATTACACATAAATAATTTGTTTATATATACAGTCTATGTGTGACTGTGTGTCTAATGTATTTGTAGGCTATAATGGCGCTTATGGCAACACTGGTTTGGGTCTGAGACCTCAGTATGGTAACGGAGGAATGAAGGGGCCTAAGTCAGGTAGAAATATCCCTACTGTCAAATAAAAATTCTACAAATCTCCAAATTTGACTTTTATGTATTTTTGGATAACGTTTTCACGCTCTGAACCCTTTTCTAAAATTGCAGGCTATGGTGCTGCAGCTGGTGTACCCAATGGACAAGCTGCAAGACCCAATGGTAAACCTTTAGCTAATATTCAATACAAATTATCATGTCCACTAAAACGTTTGAAAAGCATCTATAATATTAAAATGATCTAAAATTGTGTTGTAAAATGTTAAGGTTATGCTGGAGCCAGAGCCCCTAATGGGAATGGAGCTGTGCCAAATGGTGAGTCAAAATGCAAGAAATTATTGTTATTTTGTTGTTGTTGTTGTTGTTTTTGTTATTTATTTTATCTAAGTACAGTATTGCTTTCCTTGAGGTATGGACACTATTGTTCTTTTATCGTTATTTTTGAAGAATATTTAAACCATTATCCATGTTTTGCACCATACATTTTAGGTAATGCAAAGCGATAAGTTAATTTTCAGAAACAATAAATAGTTTTAGTTCAAACGAGAGAATCTGGGGATCTTTGTGTGAAGCACAAACAAAGTTGTCAGCATAACTCCAATTTTATTGTTTTAGGTTACGGTAATATTCCAAACAGATATGCTGCCAAAGCAGACGGTAAAGACTGTTGCTTCTTTTTCAAATCTGTTTATAATTCAAAATACAGTTTTATTTTGATGACAGAATATAAAGTGATTTGCTTTCATGAATGTGCTACAGGTTATGGAGCCACCAGAGGAGATGCATTGAGACCCCAACCAGGTAACACGTGTACCAAAAAAAACAAGGACAAGCTCATATATCACGGATGCTTTTGTAATGATTTTTTTATCATAGGTTATGGAAATGGATTTGCCCACAACGGATACGGAGCTAAACCCAATGGTGACTAATTGTATTTAGTGTTTTATAGATGTTCTGTATGTTAGTGAATGTCCTTTTGTTTTAATCGGATGGTATATTTATGTCATGTTATGTTGGTGACAACCTGTTAAAATACACAATCAATTTACAGTAATGTATAGTTTAGTACTATTAAATATGGAAGATTTCATTGTCTACATTACAAGTCAAACAAAGTGCTAAAGTGAAATGCAATGCACATTGTTGTGTGTATTCTTGTATGTATTTAATTGTTACTTGTGTTTTTACTGTCATAACTAAATTTGGAAACGTAATGTTATGTTAAAATGTTATGTTAAAAAGGACTTTTATTATTTATTATTTGGCTTTTTATTTTTAAAAACTGCTCTGCCCCCAAGCTGTGATTGGACAGTTGATTTGTCCTCTGCAGTCTGCACCACCTCCATGCAAACTAATGGACTCCATGTGCTCCATTTAGTATTAACAGATCTAAGCTGCCCTCTGCTGGACAACACTGAAATAGTATACATCAAGGCTAAAGGCTAAATTATTCTCCTTTTTAGTCTGTTTTTCATTTAATTATCACAGTAAATGCACACATAAATAGATATATGTTGTGTTTTACCTTATTTCTTTGTTTTGATTTGCTTTAAACTATGTATTTTAGGTCTGCCATAACTACCAGCCATACTTGCTTCTTGTCTGATTTTTCTCAAGGTCATGGAGTTAAGAATGGTGCTGCAGTAGGTGGATATGGAAGTAACCCCAATGGTGAGTTCCAGTTATAAATAGTCAAATTTATTCTATTCATTAATAGACTGAATGCAATTTGTCAAAGTTGATCTACTTGGATCTCGTTTGCAGGCTACGGAGTGCCAGGCGGAGGCTCAAACCCACAAACTAACAAAGGAGTTGGAGCACTCGGTAAATATTCTGCATAATATACATAACACATGCAATGTTTGTGATATCTAAACTGAACCTTCGCTGTGTCAAGGGAATAATGACGTTAAAACGAAAGATTCACATAAACCTTGAGCATCATTTTGACTCAGTTTTTATTTTGGCATTGATCTGCAAGTCTTGTGTTCACAACGTGCACAGTGCTTATTGGATTCAGGATTTCTTTTTTATAAAAATGTTGTGTTCCACAGGCTATGGTGGTCCTGCTGGTGTACGTAACGGACAGTTGGCTAAAGCAGCCAATACTGGTAAATGCTCCATGCATGTGTTTTAATTACTTTTCACTTTTGCTGTATAGTTGACCTAATGATTTGAGTTTCAATGTAGACTCTTCACTAAATTGGGAATATTTCACAAAATCATTTTTCCATCTTTTCAATTTAAATTAGTTTTTTGACAACATATCTCTGTTTGGTTTTTAGACTACGGCATGATGCCAAATGGGAAGGGTACAATGGGTGCAGGTGCGTCCAATGAAAAGGGACTAAAAGGGGGAGTTCTCTCTCTTGGGCAGCCGAGTGCAACACCAGAGGAGGTTGTCGCACCTCCACAAGTTATAACTGAAGTTGCAGCACCTGTTACCCCCGAGCCGACGAGTGGTATCCTTGTTATGGTGACCCAAAAGAAATATCAAAAGCTGCCTTCACCTGTGCCGCAAGGAAAAAGCTACAAAAAGACCCCACTTATCCTTCAGGCTACACCACAACCAGCACCAGCGATTCCTCAAGGCAAAGGCCCAAAGCCTGCATCTGAACCCACAGCTGAACCGGCACCCATGGGTCCACAGGGCAAGGGTTGGAAGGCAGCCAAATCTGGACCCGCACCAGTGGTTCCCCAGAATAGCCCAGCACCAGAGCCGGCAGCAGTCCTCCCTCAAGGCAAGTACCCTAAACCTGAATCTGTACAGGGCTTTTGTGGCAGGGAACACTACTTTTAGAGGTTACTAGAAGTATTTTTCAAGTATGTTTTAAAAACAAATAACAATTTTGACATTAAGTTAGTTGATTGTCCCCCTAAAGAGGCTCTGTTACTTTTTTTTTTGCATTAAACAAGTGATCTCTGAGTTCTTTTTATTCATTTTAATAATAAAAATTGAGAAAAATAGTAAGTGGAAAAAATAAGTAATCGTTGTCACCTGTCAAACCATTAATTCATTTGGCCTGATCTTCACAGTAATTAAGCATCCAAAAAGCAAATCATCATAGTTATATTTTTCCAATTTATTATAGCAAATCTGCCACTTATCAACTGGGTTTTATGTGAAGTTATATGGTAGAAGTTTACACTCCTCAGTGGATTTGGGGTTTTCACGGTCTTGTGGCCTTAAGTTCTTAACTTTTACTTTAATTAATAATAATAATAATAATAATAGTAATAATAATAAAAATAATAAAAAATAAAAATAATAATAATAATAGTGGGTTTGTTTTTTGGTGACCTTTGCAACAACATAAATGCACCTTTCATATGCAATAACTGAGTATTGGTATACTCTGTGTTTGGCTTTGTCCAGCATGTTTGCACTGTAAACGCTGAAATAAAATAGCAGAATGTCACTGTACTAGTAATAATTAGAATTGTGTATTTGAAAACATCATCTGACTCTGGATGCTTGTGGCAATGTTGCCAAAATCTGCTGAGTGAAAAGTTATGTTTTTATAATATTTTGCTTTTGAATCTGTAGATTAACTACAAGTCTTTTTCATGGTTTTCTACAGATATGCATATTCTACTGTATGGGGACATTATCTGTAATTATTTTCAAACAATAGCAAAATAATATGGAGAACCAAATCTTGATTTGGGTGTGTTTACTAGCGTTGTAGTACATGTGTAAAGGTTGACTGAATCCTGTGTTTATCCTAACTTTGTTCAAAAGTCTGCATAATTGTGGTTGTTATGATGACTCTTAAGTGTCTTACACTGCACGATTTGTTGTTTTGATGTCTAGGATTCAGTCAGACCTGTAATACTTATAAGATTCTCAACATCCATATTTATACACTATTATTGACAGATGATTTTTATTGTATTTGCAGGTATGACATGTACAAAGCGATAAATCCCAAGGGTTTACTTGAGAGTGAATCCTAGCCAGTGACTGTGGTTATAATTTTTATAGCTCTACAGATTTCTGTGTGATTACATTTCAATTCCAATTTTGTTTCTGTGTTGCGAATGCTTGTGTTCAGACGTGTTTATCTCTAATGTTTTTTCGTTTAAAACCTCACCCAGCATTGTCCCGTTTAAATAATCAACATGTAGCATTTAAAGAGACGTTTTGGGAAAATAGGGTAATTTTAAGGGTAAGTTTTGATAAGAAGATTATATCACTCTCAAATCTGTCCATTAAATATAAAGCTGGAGCTAGGAAACGGTTATTTAAGTACAACACTGGAAACAAGGAAACAGTTAGCCTAGCCAGTAAAACCACAACTAGTTCTTTATACTCTTAACGTTTGGGTATGCATTAAATAAAGATAAGGAAGATATCAAGTTTCAGTTAGTGAGCTTTAGTGGTGCATGAAGATTTTGTTACCTCCCGTCTTTATGCTAAGCTAACTGTCTCCTAGCTGTAGCATCATATTTACTTTACAGACATGAGGGACGAGGGTGGTATTGATCTTCTCATCTAACCCTCAGCAAGACAACAAATAAGCATATTTCTCAAAATGTCAAACTATTCCTTCAGCATGTGGAGAAGGTTGAGAATTCACCAGTGTTTTTTTCGAGACTAAATGTGTTAGGTGTGGTATTGTGTTGTTCTGGTGTTAGTCCTGGTGATACGTGTTATCTTAATCCTTTTATGAAGTTATTTATTTGGTGCATTCATGATGCATGGGGTGACTTTTAAGTTGAACCCAGTGCTTGCTCTTCACATTGTTGTTTACTTATGTTGCAACTGTAATACCTTAGAGAGACTGTGCGTAGATCTGATCTATCAGTTTGTCCCTCCTGCTTTTCAGAGAACGGAGGAGGAGCTTCCATCTCCAAGGGACAGGGAGCTAAACCTGGTAAACATTTCTCTTTTTTTTTTTTTCTTTGAACAATAAATAATCTGAGAGCTGACGTCTTTCCCCCACAGACCTTCATGTCCCTCTCAGGATGAAGTGTAACAACTTTGGTGGTCCCTTCGCACCATCATTAGCTCACGATTTAAATGTATCCAATAGTGGCTTTGCTTTGTGTTGAGTGCAGCTAATTAGCCAATTTGTGAGCATTCTAACACTCACAAAACTAAACTGGTGAACATGGTAAACATTATACCTGCTAAACATTAGCATGTTACTGTAGCATTGGCATTTGTGAGCGTGTTGTGTGTAGCCAACATATCTGTTTTACTTTTTAAATCCTGAATTGTGCTAGTAATACTTGTTCCTGTTGTTCTAGACTGTGGACCATCAGGAGTACCAAATGGACAATGGATGAAAATACCGAGACCTGGTAAACTGGGGGTATTATATTCCCAAATGGTCTAACAGCAATTGCATGCAGAAATGTGTATTTTTACTTTTACAGCATGCACAATCCATTTGAAAGGAATTTTGATCATTTTTAATTGATTCAATTAAATATTAGAGGGAGGTGAAACTTTACATGAACACACTGATTGTAGCACATTTATAACCCTTGATTTAAATATTAAACACGGAGTCAGAACCATATGATGACAACTAAGTGTTTCTGTTATCTAAGGTTACAATGCAGGTTCTGAAGCGTCCACTGGCACAAACACAAAAGGTACTTGTACAAAAGTGACTCAGGTCATGGAATAAAGGGTGTACCTTGCATAGATACAAGAATACTTTGTTTATGTTATTTCTCAGTTATATTCTTCCATTTGTTTTGAGGTTATCAAGCAGGATCCGGTGTTCCAAACGGATATGGTGCCAAACCCAATGGTAAATCCACTTTATTCTTCAATCTCAATATTCACGTGTATGAAATGTTCACAATGGAGCACTTTATAGATGGTAATGAAAACTGCTATAGATTTAATTATCAATATAGGCCTTATAGTGAAATTGTGCCATTGTTTAGAACATGGTGCCAGTGCAGGGGGGTATTCAAATGGAGGCAGAGCCAATGGCAAAAAAACAGGGAAGAAGTCTGCTAATAACAGCTGTGGGAGCAAAGTCTAAGGTTTTAAATTTATACAGTAAAATCAATAATACAATTGATATTTCTTTAAGGAATCTGGTAATAATTAATTTACTGTACTTCTATTTTTATTCTTTTTCCGCGGTATAAAGTTGAAGGTAGACTTACAGTAAATGTCTCAATAAATATTTGTTTATCCAAAGGTTATGGAGCAGGAGGCTACGCTGTCCCTGGACTCAACAATGGATATGGAGCTGGTAATATTTCCTGTCAATATAAACATACAGTGAATATTGATATTTTTATGTTTTCCTCTTTCACTTCCAATGAAATTAATATGCGTTTGTGAATTCTTTGGTTTTATGTGTACAGCAGGCCTTGGATATCCTTATGCCGGGAAACCTAAGCAGCCTGGTGAGTGTTTTTTTTTAATTTATTTTTTATTTTTAAAGCAATTCAACTTCATAGGGCAAAGGAATAATTATAATTTAAAGTGCGGAATGTATTGTGTGTTAATTTTTCTGTATACTCTCAGGTTACGGGCAAGGAGCGTACCTTGGAGCTGGATATGGAAATGCAAATTCATACGGAGGTACATTTTAAAAGAAAAAGCTTTAAACATTGTCTTTTAGTTAACGCTTGTAAACTGAAGATAGGTTAGGCCCACAGAAGCTTTATGAACTTCACACCGGTCTCTGAATTGTTCTAAAATGAAATCCGTACAGTTTCCTTATATTGTGCAATCTTTCTCAGGAAATGCAGGTCTGGGTGAAGCAGGCCAGTCCAAGCCAGGTAGGCTTGGATGTTTACAATTACTTTGTTAAATTACTGCATCCATAATTGAATTTAAAATACCATGAATTGGTAGATGTTACCTTCCTGTAGTTATTGCAGGCCATTTAGCTCGGCATAATTAATTCAGAGCACTAAGATTGTTTATGATGTCTTTTTTCAGGGTATGGAAATGGAAATGGCTACAGTACGGGTGTACAACCTGACTATGCAAGCAAGTACCATAATACGAAATTTAGTTCATTTAATTTAGTTTGAACTACAGCAAAAGTAAACATTAATCTTTTTTTTCCAGGTCTTGGCCAAGGTGGACCCACTGCTAATGGAAAATCAGGTATGATATGGGTGGCAAGTGAGCGTACAGTTAAAGATAAATACAAGTGTAGAGGCTAAGCCTAAGCTTTAAGCCCCTGAGGTGCTGCTCCACTGGCAGAGATATTGACGCACTTTTACCTTTTTGATCAATGAAAGTCCAAGTCATATTTGCAATTAAGACCTAGGTTTCCATTTATTTCCACACACTGTGTGTGTGTGTGTGTGTGTGTGTGTGTGTGTGTGTGTGTGTGTGTGTGTGTGTGTGTGTGTGTGTGTGTGTGTGTGTGTGTGTGTGTGTGTGTGTGTGTGTGTGTGTGTGTGTGTGTGTGTGTGTGTGTGTGTGTGTGTGTGTGTGTGTGTGTGTGTGTGTGTGTGTGTGTGTGTGGGGTCAAAAACTGTATGTGCTTCCGGGTTGCACCTGAGGAACCAAAGATTGGTTCCTATTGATACCAAGGCCACTAATTGGATCTCACAATACGGTTGAAGTAAATTATATCAGCAAGACGTTGATAGTAAAACTAACCAGGGAAAATGATCCATTATTGTCGGATAAAAAGCTGGTTCTAGAGGTGGTGCCGGACCGATACCTTACAATGGAGCCCCAGGGGCTCATGCTGGACTAGATGGTAAAACATGCCATCATATAAAAATATGATTCAAGAATGAGCAGAATAGTTCACAGTGAAAACTGACTGTGTGTGCAAAAACAGCCTCAGAACAACAAAATAGCAAACATAACAGTGGCTGAAGTCCCAAATGCTGATATGCAACACAATTTAAGCTTGAATCAGTAAGAATGTCCGTCCATTTGTTTGTTCCTACAGCAACAACAACCTTTTTTGAGGACCCCTAACCTGAAAGAGAGACGAGCAAGAACCCCCTACTACGTATATTGTATATAATTGAGTTGCATATTAAAATGGGCCTACAATAACATGTAGGGTGGCCAAAAGCCTATTCACATACCTTTTATGGTGCCCTAAAATACTACTGCAAGCTACTATTTACATATTTATGTCATTGTGTTTTTATGTCAAACATACATGTTGAAGCACATCAGTGTTGTTTAGTTTTTTTTTTAATGAATTAGCCGATTTATCTTTGCTAATAATATGTTGGATTAACGTTAATGTATGTTTTCAGACATATTTATAGTGACTCGGAAGACCACCTAGTGAACCCCTGGCTAAAGATCTCTGATAAAAAGCATCAATTGATAAACTTTCTATCTCATATAGTTTGTTGCCATACCATGTTAATATCTCTGGTCCAGTATGTAGGTCTATTTGTGTAATTGCATTCACCTCAGTTATCTGTTTATTGATTTCCATAACGGTCTTGGTCTGAATTCTATGTGCATGTTAGCAGCACATTCCCCTCGAGATGTTCTAGTCAGATCTGATACAAACATTTCCTGTGTACTCATGCAGGAATGAGCCATTATGAGCCTCAGCCTGCTGGCCTCGGTCCAAATGGAAAATTGGGCAGCATGAATGGTGGTACGTATAACTTTATTTCTTTCAAATCTTTATTAATGGTCATATCATACATAGTTAAAAAAAACAATGTGCAAAATGCTCAATCCACATAAATGTATACAGCCCGTATTGAGAAACGCTGCCTTTAAACCAGCCGTCAGGACTTCCGTACAGTTGTGATGTCACAACCATACTATACATTGGTAGAAAGAATCATGCTGAAACAGTTATAGCAATACAGTTATATTCAGACAGTATGAGGAAAATAAAGTGTTTTTTGAACATTAAAGCATGTAGACATGTTCTATATAAGAACCCTAAATACAAGTATGAACCTAGAAATGAGCATGAAAAGGGACCTTTAACACAAAAACTCAGTGGGGAAAAAGCATACGCCTGGACAGCATGACAATAACTTCTGAAACATTTTTTAAAAATCCCACAAACCAGAACCAAAACTTTCTCCAATGTTACAGGAATGGGTGGCTTGCCTTTTGGCAGTCAGACCCTGGGAATGGGTGCAGAGATATCAAACACGAAATACGGTGAGTGCTTGTTAGTCGTATCCACTATAATGTAGCCTGTAGGAAAAAGTGACTTTTATTTACAGCTTAATGAGTTAATAGCACCTTGATGTGCAGAACTCTAATATCATTTTTAAACATCTTATTATTCATGTGCCAACCAACATTTTTCTCTGCCCATTCACTCCTCGCTTGGATTTAGGCATTGGTGGGTTGCAATTTGGTGGACAGCCCTTCGGTACAGGGACTAATGGTGCAGGAAAGTATGGTATGTCTGTCTGTTGTAATTGAATGTTTTCTTTTCAGTCTGTTTATGTTGTCACTGTATGTAGGCTAGGTCTTGATTGAAACGGCAAATTAATTCATTTGTAATGTGTTTTGATTGAATGTTTGTACCAAAGATCTCCGTAGCCCACTCATTATTTATTTTTTAAGCAGTTGCACATTTTATTTTACCATCCTGTATATATTTAAATACTTGTTCTTATATTTTATTCCTATTATTATTTATTCATGTATACTGTATTTATGTATGTTTTTTCCTAGTATCTCATTCATATTTATATTCTGTGTTGTGTGACTAATGTACGTGTGCTGCTGTAACACCGTAATTTCCCGTTTTTTTGGGATCAATAAATATCTATCAATCTATCTATCTAAGAATCAATACAAGTTTGCATGGACAGTCTAATGAGTCCATGCGTGTCCTGACTATGTTTCTACTCTATCCAGGTTATGGTGGGAGCCATTATGGGCCTGCTGGTGATGGCAAATCACCTGGAAAATATGGTGAGTCATTTATCAAGTAGTATGTTATATTTCAGAATAAGGTGGGGGTTGCTGTGGGATAAAGTTGTGTCTTCACTTTAAAAGCCATTCCCGAAACTGACCGGCTGATGAAATTAAATCCACAATCTACACTTGACTATTAAAAGACTTCTTACTGGTTTTCCTCTGTCTCTGATCAGGATATGGTGGGTTCCCCAATGGTGGGCAGCTTCTCGGTCTCGCCAGTAATGGAAATACAGCCGGCCAATATGGTGAATAATTACCTTTTGATATCTCTTGTTGTGATTAGTTGTGGCACACACTTCACCCCGTAACCTTTTTATATTATTTCTCTTCTTCCTGTTTCTCCATCTTGTCTACAGGTTATGGAAGAATGCCTTATGAAGCTCAACCAGCTGGACTAAGCCCTGAAGCCATATCTACTGGCAAATATGGTAAGAAAATATAGAAATATATCACAGTTAAAATGTGGAGTAATCCCAGACATTTGCCTCATGGAGTGATGGCTTTGCTGCATGGGCCACCCAATCCGGCCCGTTATAAGAGCCAATCAGCAAAAATCTCCATAAATCAACAATGGACTCACAAAGACAGAATCAGTCGACTCCAAAATGTGTGTGTGTTGTTGAGAGGGAGGACTACATTTTAGTGTTGTCTTTTTCATCACTTAAGCAAAGGTGTTATTTTCCAAACAGGCTTAGTGGCTTGACGTTTAATGTTGAGGTATGGATTTGGTTTGCAGGGGTATTAAAATATGTACTACTACTAATACCATTACCGGTGGCAGTGGTATTAGTGTTATAAATTAGCAGAACACTTCAACAACCAGACCCAGGGTGAGTCTGAGTGAGTAGGAGGAAGAAGGCTCTCTTTGCCCGGTCAGCTCCAAAATGATATTGTTATTGTTATTTTCTGCTCTGTGCTTAGAAGTGGGACATTTTCAGCTCACAGCAACTTAATACAATATAGTGTCTGGCTTTTGTTTGATATCTAGGGTCGATATTGAGTTTGCTCTTAGAGTAAAATAGTGAATTTAAGATGGACGTTTATTGTGAAGGGTAGACATAGCAGAGCCAGCGTTATGGCAGTGTTTTTTTCCCACCTTTTTTCCTCAACCTTTAAATATGCGTTTGTGTTTTATTCACAGTTTAACATACAATATCAAATGCTGTCCAAACGGCTCATAAATTCCACACCCCAAGTTTATAGGGTACCCAGGAAGCCAAGTGTGAAGTAGATTAAATACACAGTTCATGAGATATTTCAAAGACACACACACACCCACACACATACAGAGATATGCCGATTTATTAGAGATGTGCCTACCAGCACCTCTGAAGCTCAGTAATTAACACGTTATATATCTTGTTTATTTAATCCGTACAAAAACCAAAGTGTAAAAAAAAGGGATGATTTCTAAAGGCAGGATATTCTTTTAGACAGACACACTCAAGCCATCCAATTATTGATTAAATTAATTATTTTGTTTAATTTAATCATATAGTAGTAGGATATACATCAGAGTAGTAGGACATACATTGGAACAGTGCTGTATCTAGTTTGACTGTGATTTTGATGTGGTAAAGCCAGGGGGTAGGACCTGATAAGCCTATTCCTTTTCGAATGGGTTGAGTGTTATGTTGTTATGTTTTTTTTTGTCATACACTACCGGTCAAAGGTTTGGGGTCACTTTCAAATTTCCATACCACTCCATTATAAACAGAATACCAGCTGATCTGAGTGGGCGGCTGATCTTTAATGCAATATCTACATTGCCCATTATTAGCAACCATTCCTACAATGTTCCAAAGGCCCATTCTGTTCACTAATCTGATATCCTTTTAAAAAATCTAACTGAGAAAACATTGGAGAACCCTTTTGCAATC
>NC_045753.1:19956698-19958946 GCF_008692095.1 Etheostoma spectabile
TAAACACATAATGTAATCTGAAAACTGCTGCCCTGGTTAAAAAAAAAAAAATGCAACTGACCTCAGCTTGTATTCCGTCTAGAATGAAATGCAATAGAAATCTCTAAGTGACCCCAAACTTTTGACCGGTAGTGTATATTTTATTTGTTTATACATTTTGCGTATATTTCTTTTAATCGTTCGAAATAAAGATTTCATTCATTAATTCATATTTTCTTCCAGGTCTGGCTGGGTCACCATATCAGCCTGAACCTCTTGGACAGAGTGGAATATTAACAGGCACATATGGTGAGATTCAGCAAAAATGAAAGCTACCTTCTAATTGTTGCTTGTTTGTGTGTTTCTTTGGTTTAACTTGTTGTCTCAATGTGGTTGAAAACTGCTAAGGTGGCGATGAAGTTCCCTATGCACCACAAACTCTTGGTTTTGGGAGTGAAGCCCAATCTTATGGGAAATATGGTACTCTTCATTCCTTTGTGTTCTTTTCATACCACTCATTTTGGACATGTTTACTAAATGATTTCACATCAATCTCTCAACAGATAACCAGGGACCGTACCAGTCGCAGCCCATTGAATCGGCATCTGAAGGCAGATCTGTTGGAGAATATGGTATTTTGTCAATATTGCTTTTAACTTGAGCAGATGGGTTCAAAACGTATGAATAAGTTGTACATTCATATCTTTTTTGTGTGCCTTGAACAGATGCAGCTGGTTTACCATATGAGCCCCTGCCTCTTGAGCCAGATTCGGCTGGAACATCTCATGGTGCGTCAAGGAAAGAGGTTTCTTTTTGAGAGATTTGCAGCACAGATATACTGCCGACCCCAATCTCTTATCTTTTCTGTTTATTTTCTCCTGACCTCTTAGAGAAGGGAGCGGTATCGACACCAGCAATTGCAGTCGAAGGCGAAGGGATGTCCGATGATAGATACGGTAAGTATGTACTGTAGTGTGTATTTCTGCATGGTGGTCTCTTGTGGCTCAACTGCATTCAAGTAATGTTTAACTGTTTGTCACTTTCAGAAAATGTGGGCTATATAAACGGACAAGTGCAGCCAGAAGGTAAAACTAGGAAATTAATTGACTGCATACATGGTGCAACGGCAAAAATGACAACATTGATATCTTAGTTTCCTCTCCCTCTCTAGTTGTTGCATTTCCTGTAGCTCCTACTCCCAGCCCTAGCCTGGCCTACCCCACTGTCCCATCCTATCTGCCTGTGGAGGCCTTCACACCTGATGTGGTGCCTGGAACGGGTGTTGAGGACCTGCCCAACCCAGCAGGCACAGCTGGCCTCGCCCTTGACTCCGCACCTGCTACAGAAATGCAGGGCGGGGCTGAGGTGCCAGAGCAACCTGATGAGTTGCTTCATCAAGAGCAGCTGCCACGTCAGATTCACATTCAGCAGCATCTCAAACTGCATTTTCACCCACAAGGCAAGTCCTGGAGAGGTCCAACTTGACAAGTGGTTTCACACGCCAGGCTAGCGGTTTTCTCATTTCTATTCTTTATGCCCTATAAGCTTCTTATTTAACAGGCTGGTATAAAAGTGGTATCAGTCTTCTCAATAAATCCCAGAAATAAATGTCAAACTGTTCCTTTAATTTCACCATGCCAAACTCTGGAATAAAATGTAATCGCCAGTATACGTAATATTACATAAAAGTATTTTAAACACTTTTGTTTTTGTCTTTGTCTTCAGGAGCAAAGAACAACAAATATGACTTGAATGGCTTCTTTGGGAATAGTGGCTACCAAGGTAAGAACAGAATCAAACTAAAAGTCTACCATTTTCTGTTTGCTGACTGCTGTACAACCGTCCCACTCATCTTTCTCCACACAGGTTAACCCTGCAGACGACAACAATATCTTTTTGTTGGCGTATATTTTTTGAATGTTTCTTAATTGTATATTTTTATTTTCTTCTGTTTGTCGACTAGTCCTGGTATTTTCTTGTTTGTTTGTAGAGATAAAAAAAGCATTTAAACATTTTGAGTTGTTAGGTTTTCTGTTCATGTGTATTTTTGTGCACCCTGCATTACCTTCTAATTTATTTTGCATGGGAGAGGGTTTTTTACTACTTGTGGCAGACATCTGTTTATTATTGTACAGAATTTGATTGAATAAAACCATTCATGAATACTTAACAGTGGATTATTCAATTGCATGTGTTTCTATACATTCAGTATGCTAACGCATTAATATTAATATTAATATTGTTAAATGTAAATGCCAAGGAATTGTCA
>NC_045753.1:19958956-19963493 GCF_008692095.1 Etheostoma spectabile
GGGGGGGGGGGGAAACACCTCTTAAAGTGTTATAATCCCCAGATCATCCTGAACGCAACACAGTTGTAAATAAGCATGGGGAATAGGAACATGTGTGCAGTCTGTAATAAGGGAAATACAAAATATACCTATGTTGGCCATGAAGTTGAGTGGGTCAGTTATGAGCCTTGACAAGGAGCAGCTGACACAGTGCACATGGCTTTTTGTGAGGATCACCCCGGCTTAGGGATAAGAGCTCTTTGCTGATTGGCCGTTTTAAGAGCATGCCACTTGGCCAGCTCAACAGGTTGCTTGCTTGGAATTACACCTGTCCAATGATGGATTTCAAGGAGAATTTCCGGCTTGTCACGGTCATCACTGTGTCTCAGAGTCCCTGAGTGTGGCCTCGTTTAGGATGTAAATGGTGAGGAACCTGGACTGTCAACTAAATGTGAGGGCATTAGCTGCAGGAAGTCGTGATGGTGCTTTACAAAGGGCCGCGGCTGTTGGACTTTGCAAAGACCCCTCAATACCTTCAGTTCAACAAGTACGTCCTGACGGGTTACCGGCCAGTGTCCACGGCTCAAGATTGCCTCAGGAGCCTCTTCTATATGCACAATGAGCTCGGGAACATTTACACCCATGGTAAGTCCAGATAAAGAACTGTGCATTGCCCCTGCCTTAAACTGCAAGTGTCAAATCTGAAATAAATATAAAAATATCAAAGGGTTTTATCTGCATTTGAATTATACTTAAATACCTTTGCAGTAAAACACAAAGCAAATGTTTCTCACCATTTAACTTATACGAGTGATGCACAGGTGACTAAAACAGGTGACAGATGTCCACTACTCTCACTTGTGGCCAGTTACAAGCATACTTGACGAGGAAGCGTAATGAGGATATGTGGCATTAGCTGTAATCTGTCCCGGGGCTCTCAGTCCTGGAATTGTCCTACTGTTAACGGTTAAATGGTGTGGGGTTGGCTGACACTGTGTGTGTGTGTGTGTGTGTGTGTGTGTGTGTGTGTGTGTGTGTGTGGTTGTGGTGTGTTGTGTGTGTGTGTGTGTGTGTGTGTGTGTGTGTGTGTGTGTGTAACCTATGTAACATAATGGGCAAAGCCTCAAGAACATGCACACATTTGCATAGATTGCAAGGAGTTGCAGAATTACAGTATTTTAACATTTTTAAAATGTGTGCCTTTGATGTAAAACTTCCAAATTCAAACCTGATTTTAAATTGTGCAAAGACGAGCAATACTCTAAATGTAACATTGCATGAGCTAAAACCAGCCCAACCTTGAACTTCTGAAGGCATTTTCTCATGCTCCATTTTCTCCTTGGCTATCCCATAAGTTTGTTAAGACTAACACTCTTACTAAGGGGAAGTGAAGGGCATGAGCTTTAGAGCGTTGCGTGTGGCCAACAGCCATATCTTTCACATTGTTCCTGGTAAGGACACAAACAGAGGAACTACCAGACTATTAAATTCCTCATTTTGCTCTGCATAAGGTGTTTAATTACACCTACTCACTACAAAAACATGTTAACCTACTTGATTGTCTGCCTTACAAACCTATGACAATACTAAAGGGTAATGATTTATAATTAGAGGGCTTTCTAAAGGACTCACACCTATGTAGGTTTCAAATGTTTTTCTTTATATCATTTCTCTTCTTTCCTCTTTCAACTCCTACTATTCTGGTCACCTCAGGCATCCCTTTTTTCCTTTTCTTGGTGCTGCTGCCTTTAAGTATCCCCTGGATGGAGGTGGACAGTGTCTGGATCTGTGTGGTCCACTATGTGGCCTGTCTCTGCCCTACAGTGGGCTCGGTGGTCTACCATGTGTTCATGAACCATGTGGGAGGAGAACATGTGTACGACACCCTGCTCTCCTTGGACATGTTCGGGGTTTGCCTAGTTAACACCCTGGGTAGGTCATTGATGCTCATTGACTCGGCTTTCTTCCATCTGAATCCTTAGATTTCTGCAAATAGTCCAACATCTGAATTTATAATCATCACTGATCAGAGCTGTTCAAGTCTGACAACTTAATCTTAACTCTACTTAATCCACTCATATCTTTTTCTGGACCACATCTGACAGTCTTCATCAGTGTATAGATCAGTTGTCTGATAAAGAATGTGAGATGTTGAAGGTAAGTTGAAAGCTCCAGAAAAAAAAAGTTAGTAGCCCTTATATTAACGAAATTTGGTTTCTAAGGTCAAGAATGGACTTACACTCAGTTAAGTCTCATGTCTTCATAAGATAATAACAAATCTTTCTTGTCTCTCAAATCCTGACCATTAAAATGATTTTCTGTTGAAAATCTATCTTAGAGCAATAGTTGGACATGTTGGAAAATATGCTCATTTGCTTTCTAGCAAGAACATCAACACCCTCTGGTATCAGTCTGTTCAATGTGAAGCTAAAATTAGAAATTGATTTGCTTAGCTTAGCATAAAGATGGGAACAGTGGGAATTCACTATCCTAGCTCTGTTCAAAGGCAACAAAATCCTTTTGGCCAAGAAATATAGCTTTTTTTGTTAATTATGGACAGAGCCAGGTTAGCTGTTGTCACTCTTTATGCTAAGCTACGCTATCTGGCTGTAGCCTTGTTATTACCAGACAGTGTTACTGTTGAGATTTTACAAGGTGAAAACTTGAGGCATATGAATATTTTAGCCCTCAAGTCTGAAATCCAATCTCTTGTCACCAGGTGCACTTCCTATCATCCACATCACCCTTCTTTGCTACCCAGCCACACGGCAGACTGCCTTGCTGGTCTACATCCTCCTGTCAGCCTACAGCATCTACTGTGCCACCACGGCCCGTACTAACGTCCTGCGCCTGCAAGCTTTCATCTGGCAGGCTCTGTTCCGCTTTGGTCTCTTCCTGTTCCGGGTGTTGGGCAGCGGGGTGGGCAGCCCAAACTCCCTGCGCCTATTTGTCATCATGGACACTCTGGCTGTAGTGGGCGGGCTGGTCAACATCATCCAGATCCCCGAGCGCTTCCTTCCGGGCCTGTTTGACAACTGGGGCAACAGCCACCAGATAATGCATGTCATGGTGATTTGCTCAATTATCTACCTGCACTGGGGCACACTGGAGGATTTAGCCTGGATTAGGACCTACCAGTGTCCTACTGAGGGATGAGAAGTGTATAAAGTACACACACTCATGCCCTCAAGGCTCCATAATAGAAATGAGATTTAGGATTCAATGAGGCAGTATAAAGAGAGGCATTTGTTTCAAAATGCTCTTTAGTATTAGTTGCTTAAATTCTTCAACAACTGATACTAAATCTTCTAATGAAAATCTTCAAGTTTGCAATTTGACTTTTTGCCAGAGCAGACTAAGAGGAACTTACAGTGTTGTAACTGTTGATCTCAAATATAAAATTGAAAATCCTGAGAATACTTGATTTTTTTGTTTGTTAAAATGCAGTACTTTTGGATCATATTACCCATAACCAAAATAGTTTGGGAAATGTAATTAATGTATTTAATAAATTCTATATTTTTACATCATGTTTCAACTTGTATTTTTATTCATGTATGATGCAAAGGTCTATGTGACAAAGTGAAATAACAAGTGGTTGAAATATTGTATATACACCGTTTTTTTTCCTGTCAGTCAAAATTTAAACAAATTTAATTTGGACTTGGCAACAAATGTTACATTCTTTTTCAGTGGCATTCTTAACCTGCACCTTTTAAATACACTGTTACCTTCAAACCAAAAGCATCAAAAATGGCATCAAATTATTTGAAATGATGGCCTCTTTAAGGAAACCGCTGTGGAGATAAGACTTGAAAGAGGTGTGGATGTGACAGAAGTGGAATACGTTTAGTTTAACACAGCAGCTTTGTTTTATAACACACTGAGTCAATGCATTCTTGGGTTATTGGCAACGTTGGATGACCTTAGTCTTCTTTTCTCCCAAATTCTGTCAAAATCAGTCATCGTCTGAGCTGCTGTCGTCCTCAGGCTCGGATAGGTCAGCAATGGGAAACCGCAAGATGGCAGCCACTCCACACAGTTGAGTCAGTTCTAAGGAGACAGTCAATGGTAGATCAGCCAGAACCTGACACAGCCGGCTGATTTTATTTATAAGTACAGAAGTGCAAAAAGCACAAACAGTATAATAGTAACTTCCAAAACACAAGATACACTCTCAGTTGTTTCTGTGCCAAGAGAAATACTTTCAAAGTACTGTTTAAAAATACACAGAGCTAAAGGATCGTAGCCCCACTGAGGAGAAAATCATGGTATGCCTCTAACCCATCTGTGTGGAAAATAATCTCTCTCCGCCGTGTCATGTTGTAAATTCAGATGGATTGTGATTGGCTCTCCGTGTTTCTATCGTTTTTCAAATCACTCTGAAATTGATCCCAACAATATTGTTTGCTTTTGCTGTCGTTATGGTTGTTGTGTGGATTCAGCCATCCACTTAAGTTAGAACATATTTAATACTATATATTTATAGTTATCATTCTTGGTGTGGACGGCCCTTAATCCACTCTTTCAATCTGTCTTGTTTTTTTTTTTTTTTTTT
>NC_045753.1:19963503-19964366 GCF_008692095.1 Etheostoma spectabile
TAATGAGTCATGAAGCCGACAGGAAAGCCCAACTTTACTTTTAATAAAATCAAACAAAGAGAAATGTTTCCCCTCATCTTAAAATAGTCAAAAATCAATACTAGAGTAACCTACTTCCTTTTCCAACTGCTGCAATAAATATGCAGAGATGAGAACAAATAGCACAAAACTGCATAAATTCATTTGAGAAGTGTTTGATGGTTATTTATTTGTGCTTTCATGAAGTAAGCTTCATTTATCCCTCCCTACTATACAATGACAGATTGATAGCTACAAAACCTTAGTTCTGCTGGTATACAGACTGGAGTATGTGATGTTAGCTGTTCACTGAAGATTTTTTTTGGGGGGCTTTTCCGCCTTTCATTTTTTGACAGGAGCGAGAAGGTAAAGACGTGCAGGAAATTGTCCTGTTGTACTGCTTTGTATTATGCACATACATGTTCTGTATGCATATACATGAATTCAATACATTCCACCAAACAGTTTGTGGCAGTAATGTGCTAAGAAGATAAGTATATAAGTATAAGTAGATTATGCTTACATAATGCTTTGGACAAATAAATAATATAGACATATGTTTTATTTATACATGCTGGCCTTTTTTTCTACCGAGAGCGCTAACAGTAGTGATCATCAAGGCTGAGTATATACCGCCCCATGCCAATGTAAACGCAGCGCTCTCTCTCCTGTTGAACACCATCAACGAACAGCAGCGGGCCTACCCCGACGGTGTCCATATAATTGCAGGAAACTTTAATAAGGCCAACCTGAAGACTGTAGACATGTCAAGTGTCCTACTAGAGGACAGAACACTCATGTTTACTCCAACATTAAGCATGCATACAGAGCCATACCCCTCCCCC
>NC_045753.1:19964376-19981840 GCF_008692095.1 Etheostoma spectabile
TGGCCAGTCAGACCATCTCTCTCTCCTGCTCCCCCCAGCCTACACACCCCTCAGACACAGTGCCAGGCCCACCATAAAGACTGTTACAACCTGGCTTGAAAATGCACTCTCCAAGCTACAGGACTGCTTCAGCCAGATGGACTGGGACTTATTTAAACACCAGGAGCTGGAAACATTCACAGGAACAGTACTGGACTACTTCAAGTTCTGTATTGGAAATGTGACTGCCGACAAAATCATTCGGGTCTTCCCTAACCAGAAACCGTGGATGACCAGCCATGTCCGTACACTCCTCAGAGCCCGCAACGCTGTAATCAGGTCAGACGTACCTGAGAGACTGGTTCTAATACATATCAAGGACTACCTCCCCCCAGACCTGGACTCCTATCAGTTTGCATACCGCGCAAACAGATCCACAGAGGATGCCATCGCTGTAGCTCTCCACTCTGCACTGAGCCACCTGGAGCAGCAGCAGAGCTACATACGTCTGCATGCTCTTTGTGGATTACAGCTCAGCTTTCGTCACCCTGTACTGCCGCCTCAGCAGAGCAGAACACATCATCAAGGACAGCTACCACCCTGGCTTTGATCGGTTTGTCCCGTTGCCCTCAGGAAGGCGCTACAGGTGCTTCAGAACAGGAACTAACAGACTCAAGAACAGTTTCTTCCCAAAAGCCATGACCACTCTGAACTCACACATGCACTGACTTCACTTTACAGCTTACCCCCGGCCCTCGGATATTCTTCTTGCCACCTACTGTGCAATACTTATATTTAATACTTAAAAAACACTGGAATTCAGTGAAATTTTATTACAGTGCAATATTTAATATTTAACCATTTAATTTCATTACAGTGCAATATTTATTTATTTAATATTTAACCATTTAATTTCATTACTGTGCAATATTTAATCATTTAATTTCATTACTGTGCAAAATGTAATACTCAAGACTTTTGATACACCAATAACTATATTATTTGCATAATGTGTACACAAACCCTTTATCTTTCTTACTATTTTATATAAGTACTGTATATGGTTGCTTTTAGGAACTGTGCACCACGTTCCCCCCTTTTTTCTCTTTATTTTCTTTTCTTTCTTCTTCTGCACTACTTCTATTTTTTATTTTTATATTCCGCGTTGACACTGTAAAGGGGTTGCTTCAATCTTGTTGCACAGGTACTTCATTTGTGTATAATGACAATAAAAGGCATTCTATTCTTTAAAAAAAAAAAAAAAAGAAATCAGAATGGGTTTATAACTTACGTTCACCAGACACATGAAGGCTTGAGAATATTCTGCATGAAAAAGAGAAAAGAATTATCAGCTGGATGCTCAGCAAAGGATATATTGAGAATTCTTAAAGAATGTTAGCACAGTCCATCTTTTAAAAGGTAATTGGTACCTGACATTGCCTCCGCCATTGTCCCGCACGCTGTCCACCAACCGAACGTAACGATTCCTCGTGGCGACATCCTGATGTCTGGACATACGAATAGACACACATAAAGCATGCACTGTTACACAGAACAGATGTTTGTACCAGACTGTTTACATCACTGTTTGAAACCAATAGAGTTACAGGAGTAGGTGAAAGGATATTTGCATAGCTGGAAATTAACGGCGTGTAATTTAATGTGATTTTTGTATCTTTACATTATTCTGATGGCATACATGTTTGATACATACAGTACATTGGATTTTGGATGGACAGAAATTAGACAATCCAGGAGAAAACTGTTAATAGCTAAAGATATATTTCAGCAGCAACTAACCTGCGCTGTGTGTTTAAAATCGATAACCTAAAGAATGACTCAGTATTTACCTGAACAGCTTATCGCTTATTAACAAGGTGTCGATGGCAAGGGCGTCAGCAGCTTTCTCCACATGAGCTAGTCTGTGAAAGCAAAGATAGAAAGATAAAAAAGTTGTTGATTATCAGTGTGAATGAATTAGAACTCTGTGGGTCGACTGTTCTAGTCCATCATCACACACCCATAGAAGGCTCTGTCGGGCTCATGCTGGAGCATCTTGTAGAAATCTTCCAGGGCTTTTACTTCTCCTGCTGCCTGAAAGTTAAACATACATACCAGTTAGTCACTTTTTTGTTAATCAGATTATCATGCAAGCTGACCAATCACAGAATGCATAGTCACCTTGGTATCAGAAAGCCTACTTGTCACAGTGGGGTCAGAAAGGATTTCTGTAAAACAAGATTTTCCCTAAGTTTTCACTTTTTGATGAGATTTGATTGTTTAATTCTCAGGGCCCACCAGCTCGTACCTTTGAGTGAGTACTTATGACCTGATGATGAGTGGACCAGCATGAATTTGGGCCGATTCTCCAGCAGGATCTTGTTGTCCTGTCGCACCGCCTCTTTAAAAAGGTAGGTGATGAACTGGTCCTTCACAAATCCTGGACTGGCAACCAGTATGCACTTCACCACTAGTAGCAGGCAATGAAGAGAAATCAAAATCAAAACGTTGATAATGTTTGACAGAAACAAGCAAAGATTATAGGGCAAGAAATTCAAACCACAAAAATCCCCAAAACATGACATGCAGTGTAGTAGATGAGAGGCTCACAGTAAAGCAACAAGTGGAAGGGACAACAAATTAAAAAGGGAGAAGTGTGTGACACAAAACAGGAACATACAGTATGTGTATGTATGTGTGAGTGTGTCAATGTCTACACAGCAGCACTACCATCAAAATTGATGTGGCGAAGAATTGCCTGCATCACAGCCTCATAGAACCTCTCCAGAGCCTGCAAACAGAGAGACAAGTAGTTTGACATCAGCCTTTTGTGACAAATACACCAAGTCCCAATGCTGAAGGACTGTGTTAAAACAACAAACATGCCAGGGTTGTCTAAATGCGGATTCTTTTTGAAATGATAAAATAGAATTAGAAATAACAGTAAGCCTTAGTTTCATGTTTATTACAAAAAATTAAAAATGATTAAAAATGTGATTGTTTGGTAGATTCATTTTTCTGTTACCCAATTTTGCCAACTATAGATGAGACAATAAATTTAAATGTGTTAAATATGTCTAATTGTGTATATCTGCCTGTCTTTTTTTAATAAATACTTCTTAAGGATAAGAAGCACTCTGACTACAACATGTGATGCAAAAGGAGAGGATTGTCTCATAATTAGAGGTGGTCGAGTTAACACACTGCCTACACTTACTGACTTTATCCTCCCATCAGTCTTCCCACCATCCATCTATCCATCCATCATACAGTTATTCTTTCTATCTTTACATTATCGTCATAAAATCCTTTGTCTAAGTTTAGTACAACTGTGAAGTTACAGAAAGCTGACCTACCTTTTCGTGCTGAGTGCAGCTCCCCCTTCTCTTGCGAGGAATGGTGACCTCCACTTTTGCACGGAGCAGAGTCATGGCGGGGGTCACCAGCACCAGGTTGGCCAGACCTTCCTGCATTACCACAGCTGCCACATCTGCCTTCTGGGTTGCATCACATGCCTGCTCTAAATTGTAGACAAGGCAACAATGAATGTGAGGTAGTACTTTGTGACGTTATCAACAAATAGTGTACTGTTACACTGTTACAACTGTAGTTGAATTATTACTTAGAATTTCAAAAACACTTTCTACTTAGATGTAAGTTATTGTGGCAAAGATTACAGCATCACTGACTCAGTGGACCTCCAGTCCTTCAAATACATAAACCCCATCTGTAAGTTTCTTCCCTCCTGTTTCTCCCTATTCGGTTCCCATAGCAACACTCTCTCTTGGTTGGCAATGTAAATAAATTAAACAAGAGGATTGTGCATTTTCTGTAATATATACGTATATATATGCCAGGTACTGTCATTATATATATATATATATATATATACATACATATATATATATATTTGACATTTGGACTTACGGTGTTGTTTTTACCATGTTAGTTTGGTTCACAGGCTAACTTGACAGACGTGGGCAAAGAAAAATGTAAATCTATTCGGCAGGATGCTTAAATTGTCCAAGATTAAAGTGGTTAATAACAGTTTTAAAACCAAGCGTATGGTCCTGAACAGACCATGTATAAAGTAACCTAGTCATCAAAACAAGAAAACTCCTCCAAATATAAAATACTTTGTTTGAACTGTAGAGTGCTTGTTTCTGTGGGTTGGTTCATTTGCGTCACTAGAGAAAAATGTTATTTACACTGGAGTAATAACTGCAAATAACTGCACTAAGAATGGCTGAAATGTTGATCCTCTTTCAAGAGAAGTGTTGGCAGTTTGTTAGAAGTGTGAACAAATCTGAATTAAATACAAGACATTACCTCAACATGCATTTTTACAGAAAACAGATGATCTTATTATGACCACTGAGTGTGCATTTGCTAATGCCTGTGACATTCTGTTTCGTAAACAAGATACATGCAAGTCCATGTTTTTACTGTTAACAAGTCCTGGTTGATGTGTAAGTCGGAAGTGTGGGCTTAAATGAGCCAAACACAAGAATCAGACAAAGCAATGTTTTTGCTGTGCTTATTCTGACTGAAAAAAACAAATTGTAATCTTAGCCAAATGTAAACAGTAACACCTGCTTACCAATTCTATCCAGTACAATGCTGTCCCAGCTTTTTTTAGCCAGAGTGAACTTCCTGTTGAGCTCAAGCTCAATAGTGTGGTAGGCCCCCATCTGATCAGTGAAGAAGAGAACATAAACAGTGAAGAAGAGAACATAATTACAAACAATACTTATATCAAGCAGGAGTTCAAATTAATACAAATAACAAATGAATAGTATGATGCCAGGTGGCTTACAAATCTCAGACCTTGACATACTGGTTCTCCTCTAGGTTAGTGCCCTTAACTCTCAGCTGGCAGGCCTGGGAGTCAAAGTCGATAGTCGTCACACTTAAGGTCAGAGTGGTGCGAACTCTGGAGCTGCCCACACTTCCAGTAGGTGACTCTGTCTGCACCTTCCTGTGGGAACAGGGAAAAGGGACTTTAGTTCTGTGTGTGTATTTGAGACCAAAATACTGAGTGATACACAGAGAGAGAGAGAGAGAGAGAGAGAGAGAGAGAAAGAAATTGGAAAGCTAACAATCATTTACAAACACAGATTGACTTTAATAAACAAAGCTAAACTGGACACTGACCTAAGAGCTTCACTGGGGTATTGGAAACATTACATCTACATTACATCTACATACTTGCATTTGTGTCGTGCAAAGGCATAAAGTTAAGCTACAAATCAAGGATGCTCGAGTTCTAGTTTTTAACAATATGTATCTGTGGCTATTGGGTACATTGTAAACGACATTGAAAAAAAAATCGTCTCCTGGCTAAAGTAAAGCCTTTTCTTAACAGGCACGATTTGGAAAGGGCTATTCATGCCTTTATTAGTTCACGTCTCGATTATTGCAACGCTCTTTATGGTGGCCTAAATCAAAAATCCATCGCACGTCTGCAGCTTGTGCAAAATGCCGCTGCTCGCTTTTTCACAAATACTTCTCGGAGTGCACACATTACTCCCGTTCTTTTTACTCTACACTGTCTTCCGGTGCGTTTTAGAATTGATTTTAAAATTGCATTGTTTGTTTTTAAAGCCCTAAATGGCCTTGCCCCAAAGTATTTGTCCGAGCTTTTAACTTTGGGTGGGCAAAATCGGTTGTTGCGGTCTTCCGATCTACGGACTCTAGAAGTCCCGAGGTCGAGGTACAAGCAGTGGGGCGATCGGGCTTTCGCTGTTGCTGGCCCAAAACTCTGGAACAAGCTCCCACCAGACATTCGCACTATAACGGATGTTGTTCATTTTAAATCAAAACTTAAAACTTATTTATTTAGAATGGCTTTTAATACACAGTAGTGGTGTAACAACTCTTCTTCTGAAGATTATAGGTTACTTAATCTGTCTTACTGTTTTTTATGCTTTGTCTGTTTGTTTGTTTTGTTTGTTTTTCTTTCACGTGAATGTTGTGTTTGTTTTCTTGATGATGTAAAGCACTTTGGACACCTGCTGGTGCTGTAAAGTGCTATATAAATAAATGATTGATTGATTGATTGAAAGTATATTGATTAGTATAAATGCATACAGTGACAGAGTAGGAGATTTTATTTTATTTTTCTCCTTATCAGCTAAAGGAAGAATGAAGGACTGACAAAGTAAACTGGTCCACAAAGATGCTGCACTGTTAATTCTGCAGTGCTATACAAGATTACAAAGCAAACAACCTTCCCCATGGGGCTGGAAAACTGTCAGTAATTTGGGTGTGCAACACAGGGCTTTAACCGTCACCTTTTAGGTGATAGAAGTGAATAGTTACCTGATAGTGGAGGCTCTCAGGCTGTCCCCCACTTGCAGCAGGTTGTAGGTGTGCCACATATCCTCCGCCTCCTCTGGCATCAGAGTCACCTGACTAAAGAAGTGCAAGCAAGCAATAAGCCAGGCTCTGAGTTGGTGTCATTCATGTTAGTGGATATACTTTACTTTTATGATGTATAGCCATTAATGGGTATCATCGCACAAATGGTGTAATGATGCAGAAGCATTCATGCTGCTTTTGTAATTATAGAGTGTACATAAATTATTAAACAATCGGGGTTTTGTTTACTCACTTTGTGTACCGTCATTTAAACGAAAGCTATACCCAGAGCTATACAACCTATGCTCATATGGTTATAGTCAACGTACTGCTTGCGTGTTATTACATATTAACTACAAATGGGACTATTTCCGTACTAACTAATCCAAAACTCCCCACGCTCGTACAGGTGAATGCTAATCAGATATACATTTAACACACCTAAATTGACACTAGTACAATCAGCTGCATAGCATGATGGTTAGCTTGCTAACATTAGCCAGTCACTCACCCGGCATTATCTTTTTCAATGTCTTTTTGGAGCAACTTCATGGTTGTATGATAATAAACCACAGTATTATTAGCGTAAAATTGATAGGTTACCGTGTATCCGAGTTAGAGTCATGCTTATCTTACAGTAAATTAGCAAACAAACTAGCTAAGCAATCTCTTAACTTCAGAATGAACTACTCGGTGCGCGTAGCCAGGCGCTAGGACATTGCGTCATGCCAAAATACGTCGTCAATTCTTCCCATTTTGGTCACTTCCGTGGGTGTCGCTTCACTGCGCAACAAATACAGAGCGATTCAAACACGAATATTTCAGTAAATGTGGACAAACGCGGTTAATCTTGCATTGTTTGACAAAATCTTCAATTTAAGGCCAACAAAACGTGAGATATATCCGAGAAAGATTGTTCTTTTTACATTGTGGTTTGAGAGAAGTAAATGCTGACCGACGTTGAAAACAGCCAATCCGGGAGAATAATAGCTCCTCCAAACCTCGCCTATTGGCAAATCTGACCAATGGGAACGCGGGAACGTTCAGACCGTTTCCGTTCAACCTCTCTTTGAGCTAACGCTCGTCTAGTTTTTTTTTGTCGATGGCATGGTGCTAGAGCTACGCCAGAAATATCGTTGTCACGAGAAATTACGGATGCTGAAAGTTAATTCTAATATCTAATGGGAAATAATTGACTAAGGCGGATTCCTGAAGTACATGACAGCCATCACGTTTTTAACAATTCAGCACCAAGCCTCACATTTTGAGGTTGCAAAATCTGCTCCAAGGTTAGCTAGCAAGCGGGCTAACGATAGCCGATTAACGCTACTAGTTGTGCTAACGGTAACTCGGTAGCTAGTTAACAAGTTACTAAGTCTTGCATTCGTCGGAGTGATTAGAAACCGATCAGAATAGAGGAGTAGCATGGCCGAAGCCGATAAGTTGAACATCGACTCTATTATACAACGTCTGCTGGAAGGTAAGACAGTATTTCACTCGATGTTTATTCACAGAGGTAGCCATTTTAGCTAACAGAGGCTAGACAACGATAGCCACCTAGGCTATGTTAGCCTGAGTTCATCTCTAACAAAACACAGGCTATTGAATGACCGCCAGTTATATTTGGTCAATAGCATTATTCTAGCAGCAAATTAACGTTTTGTTGTTTCCGCACGAACGGATTAGCTAAATACCTAGCACACGTTTTATTTGTTTTATTCTCCCCGAGAAAGTATCCACACATTAGCTAGCTAGTTACCTGGAGCGATGAGCATCTTTCATAAATTCGTCATCCATAACCTACATAAACACTATCCTTGTTTAAAGAATCCTTGAACGAAATGTACCTTTAATGCTAGCCAAACAGTAAGGTCGAAATGTAAATATCCTGCAAGCTGGAAAATTGGAGCCTATTTTACATGTATTACTGTATACCGTTATCATCAGGTGGCATTTTTGAGTTTGTGCATAGTGGCCTTGAAGTATTTTCAGATTCCACATGAAATTGATTACTAATTGTAAGTTTTCTCTTGCATGAAATGTTCTTTGGTGTGTCAGGTACAATAAACATATGTGAAGGGAATAAACAACTGAGCAACGTACTGCAACAGTAAAGAACATACGTATAGAATAGAAACATGGCTACAAAAATTGTAAAAGATGAAAAAAATATTGCACTTGACTTTTTTTTAACATCCAAACGAGTTATATTTGTTGGGCAGGCTCGGAGATGTAATTTAGAAAATGCCCCATATTCACGCAATAGCACCCTGGGTGGTATCAGAAAGTCGTTCCAATATTTACTAATTACGGGGTACCCCCAAAATTCATTTATTAAACTGCTCTTTGGCTGAATTTAGGGCCATAGTATAATTCTTAATAACACTTACATCTACAAAAAACTGAGCATCATAAGTTTACATTTTTGACTTTTTGTTGAAGATGAGTACTTCTTGTTTAAATTCCCATTGTAAAAACGTGCAATCTATTGTATCACCTGACTTTTCTCCCACATTTCAACCTATAAATCCTACATCTTTTATACAATCATGATTGCTCGGATAACAAAGTAAAGAGTCAAAGATTATACAACAGCGTGCACTCTAGACTTGAGCTGGTGTAAACATTTTAAATCCCATTCGATGTCAAGCCAAATACCTGACCAGTATGCTGAATTTTACCACTAGGTGTTGTACTTATCTCAGCCCCTCTCAGGTGAGACAGGTGAAAGAACCCATAATATGATTTTAGTGATTCTAGACCACATGCGCCTCTAAGATACAACAAAGACGTTTAGTAGCTTCGATTATAGTAATAACTCTTTGGTTAGGTGTTAACACTTTTACTTGTCTATTTCAGCTCACTTCTTTCATCGGCTTCAAATCCAAAATATTTCCATCACGACTATGCAATTTTAGATTTCTTTGAGACTAACTGCCATATAGCATCTTGTCACTCAAAAAACACAAACTTTCTAGCAACGTTAAGCAAATTGTGTGCGCCATTCCCCCTCTCACCCATACTCCCATTGCTACTGAAATGTAATCTCCTTCACAGCGCCGCTTGGCAGTAAATTGCGGTCAGACACTAGCGTCTTTGTTAGTTAATTTATATACACATTGTCATATTGCTTATTGCCAGTGTTCGGCAAGCTATTGGAAAGTTTAGTGAGCTAAGCTAACGTTACCAGTAATTCAACAGTAAACCAAGTTTTCTACACTGAAGCTTAATGATAGCCCCAAGTAAATGAAGCAAGCTATTAGCTAACGTTACATCAACATGGCAATAGCAGTTCACTACATCAAAGCTTTTGATTTGCCAGGAGGTGACATTGTGATAAATGCCAGTTCAACCTGTTAGCATAAAATCAAACAGGTTTTGCCTTGTACACTGGACTGGTGAAAATGGAAATCAGCCAAACTAATGCACTATACATGTCAAATTGTGCCAACTGTCCATGGCAGTCTGCCTTATTTAGCTTAGAACATGTGAATTCTATTTTAGGTTGTGTTTTCCCTTTTTAGGAATAAAATGTCACTTACACTGAATTTAAATCAAAACGGTGCGCTCTATTTTTGAATAACAAATGAGTATAATTAACAAACTCTGCTGTGTTTATGATGATTTGTTTACAGTGTGCTATTATGTACTCATTGCATTTTTCTGTCGCAGTGAAAGGGTCCAGACCTGGCAAGAATGTTCAGCTGACAGAGAATGAAATCCGTGGTCTCTGCCTCAAATCCCGGGAGATCTTCCTCAGCCAGCCAATCCTGCTCGAACTTGAGGCGCCCCTCAAGATTTGTGGTGAGGCTTAGTTGTGTTCTTTAGAGTCCAGGGAATTCTCAAGTGTGGTCACATATAATTTACAAACAGTCTTAGATGGCTGTTGTAGCTTATAGTGCTAGACTATTATGAGAAAGCTTACATTATGTTTGTATAGTGCATGGCTTGCCACATGATTACACAACTATAGGGAGGAGCTAATACAACTGGCTTGCCTGTACAGTGCTGTTTTGCACTTCAAGTCTTTCTGAAATTGCCATTCTGTGTCATACTGATGATGCCACTTAATAAAGAGTGCTAGTTTAAAGGAACAGTCTGCAAATTTCAGGAACTACTAAAGTTTGCAGTGTGGTGCAAATCACCAGTATCCTCTAAATGCAAGCTTGCAAATGCAGTTGTCTCACAACTCAAAAACACGTCAGGCAACACCAGAATAAAAGAGTGTATTTAAAATAATGCAAAGCCAATCATGGAATGAAGTGTTCCTAATTATAAGGGGGGGGACTTTTGTTGTACGTTTTGTTGTGCACATTCACACTGCACGATAATAACACATTTGACCAACATTGCTGTTTCTACTCTGATACGGCTCTTTTCTCCAGGTGATGTTCATGGGCAGTACTATGATCTGCTGAGGCTGTTTGAATATGGGGGCTTTCCACCAGAGAGCAACTACCTGTTCCTGGGTGACTATGTAGACAGAGGCAAGCAGTCCCTGGAGACCATCTGCCTGTTGCTGGCATACAAGATCAAATACCCAGAAAACTTCTTTCTGCTGAGAGGAAACCATGAGTGCGCTTCCATTAACAGAATATATGGCTTCTACGATGAGTGTAAGTCATGCAACATGCCTACAACGACTTGGCTTTTGTATAGTCTAGGTCAGTTTTTCTTAAATGGGGTTAAGCAAGATTTTTGTTGTAAAAAATCATAATTCCTAAAATAATTATACACTATAGTAAGAATTGTTATTCTAAATATTTGCAATGTAGCTTTTTAAGTTTTTTTTTTTTTTTAATCAAAATATTGTTTATTAATTCAGACACTGATTGTGCAATGTTGTATTGTGCCTCTTTATATAGCTAGACATATTAATGAAAACAAGTTTGAAATCCACCGGTCTAGGTAATAGTCATTGGTGTTCATTTAGAATGTTAAAACCAATTTAAATTTAAATTAAAAAAAGTGAGACTGAGTTATTTGTAATAACAAAAGCAACATCACAGATAACCTCAGAGTACATCTGGCTTTGGGCCGAAGGAGCATGACAGGGTGGTATGAGCAGTGGTTAATTGTATGCTTTTCTTTGCTATTCAGAGTCAAGTTTATGGAAAATGTTTCTAATGTGATGTAATAGTTCCATCTGTTTAGCTTTTAGTGACCTCAAGATTAGATTGTGATCAGGACATTGTGGTTTCCTTCCACAGGTAAGAGGCGGTACAACATAAAGCTGTGGAAGACCTTCACTGACTGCTTCAACTGTTTGCCTGTTGCAGCCATTGTTGATGAGAAGATATTCTGTTGCCATGGAGGTATCCTCATCAAACAATTAATTTGCTTTCTATCCAGAGCGCGCACACACAAATTCGCCTCTGCACTGTTACTGTCAACATCATGGTCAATGGCCTGCTGTTGGATCTTAATTTCTTATTTCAATATAGTTATATATCCTTGCCAGTGTTATGGAGGCAAATGGCGCAAATGCTCCATGAAATCTCAGAATGCTCCTTCAATGTAATTCAGGGAAAAATGCTCTTTATGAAAAGCGCAATGAGATAACTGTTGTTGTGATTTAGCGCTATATAAATAAAATTGAATTGAATTATATGTCATGTTAGCACAAGGTGGAGGTTACTGTATGCATTTTAATCTGGGTTTTTAGTTCACATTAAAAAGCAACTTTCTGCACTAATTACTATTTTTGTCCCCCAAAATTTTGTTAAATGTCAGACTTTTTAACAGTGGAGGATAAAGGTGCCCCCTAAACATGTTTTTCTTTTTCTTTCTACACTGATTTTTCACTCTTCATTAGTGATGGCTGTAGAACACATTTTATTTCTAATCACATCTACAGTACTGGGAATAAGTAGAAAGCATTTTTTCATATACAGGTACAACTTCAACAGATTGTGCTTTTGACGTCTTTAATTGCTGGACCAAATGTGTACCAATTAACATGGCAGTGCCTTCTGTCCAAAACAAAAAGTGTCACATGGACTTTTGAAGCTGTTTGTGTCTTAGGCCTCCTGCACACTGCCTGTATGGCTTGAGCGTGTCAGCTGCGTGGCCTGTCTGTTTTTTTTTATTTCGGCTCCCATGTCAACAGGTTGCACACTGCCTGCGTGACACGTACGTCTCCTGGCGCGGCCCAAAAACGCTTGCATGCTAGAAATAGGACCGGCGTCTATTTTTCACGCAACACGCAAGCGTGTTGGAAGCATTTCCAGGCAAAATACAATGTTTGTTTATATGTAATTTTTACACAAATACATTTGAAATACATTTTTTTTAAATATTAATTCAATTGGATTCAGATAAAACAATAACATAGACTTCATTATCTCAGGAAAGGGAATTGAAATAAAATGTATACAGTACATATTGAAATATGTGCATACAAATGTATATGTACACAAAAATATTGACAAAATAAAGTTGAACACGCTATTAACATTTTATTAATGGGGAACATACATGTGTACAGACCAGGCTAGCAGCAGCAGTGGTGTCCGACACATTTCTGGTGTGCAGAGACATAAAAATTGCCACGCGGGCAGGTGTGCAGGAGCCCTTACAATGCCATGGTCACTCACTCTCAAAATGCTCATCTCAGAAACAAGCAAAATTAAAGGAGCTGATCTCTCTGTGCAGAGCTTCTGACATTTAAAAAAACATTTGATTCCAAAAAGAATGAAAGGAACACAAATGAAAATAACAGATGTTATTTTTTTGTTGGTATAAAACAACACACAGAAAGGATATTGGATGTTTGAGAGAGAGATTTTCATCTGTTGAGCACACTTCAGATAAGGCCCCAATCCATAATTTCTTGATCACATTTATACTGAAAATGTGTGCGTTTTTTTTTTAATTTCCAGCTGATCATAATTTTAACGGCTGTAATTTATGATTCTTTTTTATTGTTGATTAATCTGCATATTTTCGGTTAAGCATTTCAGTTGTCAATTTCTCAGAACCCAGGGGCACAACTTGAGATGTCTTGTTTTGTCTGGCCATCAATTCAAAACCAAAAGATGAGTTCACAATAATATAAGACGACAAAACCACAATCAAATGATTATTAAAAGGGTTGCCGATTAATTGTTGATCAGCTGACTGTTTCAGCTCTGAATATTAATGCACAGGCAAGATTTCCTTCTGTGTTCCCCAACATTACTGATGTGAACAAATGCCTCAGCGGGGCATCTGTTGCTCAGGTGGCATAGCGTTTGCCGACCAATTAGAAGGTCGGGGGTTTGATTCCTGGCCCTGCAGTCCTTGGGCAAGACACTGAACCCTGCAGTCCTTCCAATGCTGCCATTGGTGTATGAATGTATGTGAATGTTAATCTGATGAGCAAGTGGGACCTTGTATGGCAGCCTTGGCCACAGTGTGTAAATGGTGCCTGTAATATGTAAAACCGCTTTGAGTAGTTAAGACTAGAAAAGCGCTATATAAATAATCCATTTACATTTTAAAAGTAAATGTAGTTCTTCGCCTCCGAATCAGATTAGGTTGATTGCAGGTCTGATTATTGTTTGAGAAGATGTATTTTCTATGCATGATTTGGATACAAATGCCATATTTTGGTTTTGATACTGATATCAAGATTAAAATTTGAATTTATATATTATTTGTCTGATGAATTTTAGACTGAAAATAAGCAGTTAAACCAAACATAGACTTCAGAACACCAACAAATGACACTCTATGTTTTTGTCTGACATTTAACTGTTCTACATTGAACTTCTCCAGGCCTGTCCCCGGACCTCCAGTCTATGGAGCAGGTGCGAAGGGTCATGCGCCCCACTGATGTGCCTGACCAGGGCCTCCTATGCGACCTGCTGTGGGCTGACCCGGACAAGGATGTCCTGGGCTGGGGTGAGAACGACCGTGGTGTCTCCTTCACCTTTGGCGCTGATGTGGTCACAAAGTTCCTCCACAAACACGACATGGACCTCATTTGTCGGGCCCATCAGGTCAGTGCACAACCTGGACCCTAAGGCTAAAGCTATAGGAATGATAGGAAGTACAGCTAAATAAAACAAGTGAATAAATGAATTAAAAGGCAAGTCACCCCTCTTCCGCATAGTACCTCAATGTGCTTAGAGCGGTTTTACAGAGACAATAAAAGAGTAGTTTTACCCCGTTATGTGAAAGAGGGTAGTTACCAGGTCTTTTTTATGGTTTATTTTCTCTACAATATTTTTGTGTTGTGAATCTTTCCTCCTTTTCACAAAAAAACTTTTGTAGTTGATGCAAGGCTAGCACTCTTATTAAACAAGGGTGTGCAGCTGTTATATAATATTTGGAGAGAGAAAAATGTGATGGAACTTAGAGTACTTGGATTGCACAGTTCAGCCCTGTTGGATTTCAGCCCAGGTTAACTGATAACCAGGTAGGCAGTTCAAGTGATAGCAATGCATTTATGATGAATACACCTTTTTGTTAATATAATGCTGTAAATGAATTACATCTGGTTCGGTTTAAATGCCAGATTTAGTGTATATAGGTGAGAAGCAAAAAACTAAATGACTCCCACTCCTTACAAACAACTTGTCGTGAATTGGTTGTTAGGTGGTCGAGGACGGATATGAGTTCTTTGCAAAGAGGCAGCTGGTCACGCTGTTCTCAGCCCCTAACTACTGCGGTGAGTTTGACAATGCCGGAGCCATGATGAGCGTAGATGAGACCCTCATGTGCTCGTTCCAGGTAAGCAAGAGAATTACTCTTAAAAAAATTCAGATTCTTATAAACACACATCTGACATTTCAATATTTTTGTTGTTTCCCTTTGCTTAATTTGATCATCTTTTGACTTTTACAGATTCTCAAACCTGCAGACAAGAAGCTGTTCTATGGTGCTGGAGGGAGCTTGGGCTCTGGCCGCCCAGTCACTCCCCCAAGGAAAGCTAAGAAATGACAGCAGTAGTTTGCCCTCGACCTCCAACCCATCTCTCCTGCCCTCTCTACCTCTCTTCTCCTTTCTTTCACCAAACAGCCAGAAATCAAACCTATACCCAGGGCTTTTTTCCTTTTTTATCTGTACTTCTTAAAACATTTAATGTTACGAATTGTCTGAGTGAGTGCGTGCGTGCGCAGATGACAAACGCGTCTGGTCTGCCAGTGAGCATTATAATCATGTGTGCACGTGTACATTTTGTGTGAGAGTATTAGAGATTTATACTTTCCCCTCTCTCTTACCACTCCTCCAGTGGAAAGGTAAAAACCACAGTGTCTGTCTGTACAGTAATTTTGACAAAAAAAAAGCAGGGTTTGGGAGACAGTGGGTGCTGACATAATGAATTAAGCAGCAAACCCCTGCCAGCAGGTGGCGTGTGTGTACTTGTGGAGGGGGGAAGTATTTTGTTTTCCCTGTCCTCTGTACTGTAAAATCTCAAACACAGGTGTGTGCAATGTGTGTGTGTGCGCGTGCGTGCGCTGTCTTGCCATTCTGAGCGTGGCATATCGATATCCTTGAGCAGGAAGGAGTATGTCACCTTGTCTCAGAAGAGCAAACGCATGCTTACACCCACACACACGCATATGACTCTTCAGATTCATATGAGCCAGAGCTGTAAAATAAAACCATACAGTTTAGGTTTGTACAGATTTGATTACTTGAAAGAGATTTTTTGTGAATTCGTTTTGTAGTCTTTCATCAAGTTGACCAATAAAGCGAGAATCTGAGCTACAATTTCTACTAGTCATTGTTATTGTAATCCTATATCTGCTATATATTTTGAAGTGGATTTGTAATTAATCCCTTGCAAATAGCTGTTTGTGTATCTGGTTACCAGTTCTCACAGTACAAAGAGTTGCCCGAGTTTGAACAGTTTATAGGATTGAATTTTTAAAATTCTGCATATTATGAAACTTGTTTGTTTCATCCAGTGTCCTTTCACATTGACAATTTATTGCAAGTTGCTTTTATTTCATTACAATTTTGAAACAAAACCTGCTGGAATAAAAAAAGTAAAACCTCCAGTAAACTGTCTTTTTCTAACATAAAGGTAGGTTTGAAAATATATTAATCTATTTTAGGCTTGGTATTTTATTATTTTCATTATTCATTAATCTGTCCATTATTTTTTAATCGATTAATCATTTGGTCTGTAACAGAAAATGGGGAAAAATACCTGTCACAGTCTCCTTTTCTCCTATTAATTGTTTTGGCCATCAAATATCCCAAAATTTAACATTAAAGGCAGGGTTGTTAACCATTTCAGTATACACTTTTATTTATATATATATATATATATATATATATATATATATATATATATATACACACACACACTTTGAAATTGTCTTTACAACCCAACAGCTATAAATAACGCATGAAATAAACAAATTAAAAATGCCCATCACTGCCTTGCGGTTAGCTTGGAAAGAACCAAAGAACCTCCCTACCCCGCTGCATACTTTACCCGTCCTCTGGTACGAGCCTGAGCTCAATGCTCAACTACCGCATTGCTACAGGAGTTAGGCTTAACATTTGGTATGATAAAATTAGATGTTTGCTTAACGGTGAATGAGGCATAAAGAAAAAATAACATCCCTTATTTATTCATAGTTATCATTTATTCATTCATTTACTTAATATTGAACACTTTGGTTTTGCATCTAATGTCTCAATTTGAACATTGTTTAATTATATATAATCTATTTATAAACTATGCTACTACTCAGCTGTTCTCCACAGAGAGGTGATGTTGAGCTTCTCGTACTCTTTCAGTCAGAAAATCCACATTACTGAGACAAAAACACTGTAGAGCTATGGTTAATGAAATGCTCATTGCTCAATGTATGCTGACAGAAGCAACCATGTTGGCTGCAGTAGTTGCAACATTTTGTATATATCTCCATTAAGTGTGTATCAAAACTAAATATTTTTTAGTAAGAGTTATACTTATATACTATACCTTCTGTTGTTACATGTACAGTTGTGTTCAGAATAATGGCAGTTTTTTAAAAAGTGAAAAATGCTCAACATCTTTAAAACAGCTTTTAATTCCATAATAATGCATTGGGAACACTGCACATTCAATTCAAAATCAAAACATGACAAAAGAAAAACATGTTTTGCTTTACTTTGAATCACTGCACTAGTAGTTAGTTGC
>NC_045753.1:19981850-19981965 GCF_008692095.1 Etheostoma spectabile
TTTCTGAGAACTGCTTCACATCGGTGTTGCATGGAGTCGATCAACTTCTGGCACCTGTGAGCAGGTATTCCAGCCCCGGACGATTGAGCTACATTCCACAATTCCTCTGCATTAC
>NC_045753.1:19981975-19986731 GCF_008692095.1 Etheostoma spectabile
CTCAGAAACAGCATTTATGATGTCACCTCACCAGTTTTCTATGGGATTGAGGTCTGGGGATTGGTCTGGCCACTCCATAACATCAGTCTTGTTCATCTGGAACCAAGACTTTGCTCGCTTACTGGTGTGTTTTGGGTCATTGTCTTGTTGAAAGACCCATTTCAAAGGTATTTCCTCTTCAGCATAAGGCAAATGACCTGTTCAAGTACTGGTATTGAAACTGATCCATGATCCCTGGTATGCGATAAAAAGGCCCAACACCACAGCTGAGAAACATCCCCATAACATGATTTTTAAACCACCTGCTTTACTGTCTTCACAGTGTACGTGGCTTGAATTCAGTGCATGGGGTTGTCGGACAAACTGTCTGCGGCCCCTTGACCCCAAAAAAAACAATTTTACTCTCATCAGTTCACAGAATGTTGCTCCATTTTTCCTTTGGCCGTCAATGTGCCCTTTGGCAAATTTCTATCTTCAGTACTGTTTTTTTTCAGCAATGGGACTTTGCGGGGGGGGGGGGGGGCTTCTAGCTGATAGCTTTGCTTCACATAGCCTTCTTCTGATCGTAACAGTATTCACAGGTAACTTAAAGTCTTTGATTTTCCTGAAGCTGATCATTGGTTGAGTCTTTGCCATTTTGGCTATTCTTCCATCCATTTGAATGGTAGTTGACCGTTTTTTCCAATG
The DNA here is from genome assembly GCF_008692095.1 of Etheostoma spectabile. Taxonomy (NCBI): domain Eukaryota; kingdom Metazoa; phylum Chordata; class Actinopteri; order Perciformes; family Percidae; genus Etheostoma; species Etheostoma spectabile. Next base: position 19,982,663 of record NC_045753.1, read on the forward strand.
TCGTTCAGCATTTGGATTCCATTTCAAGGCATTCGAAATCATTTTGGCTGAGCAGCCTGTAATTGTGTGCACTTCTTTATATTTTTTCCCCTCTCCAATCAACTTTTTAATCAAAATCCGCGGTTCCTCAGAGCAATGTCTGGAATGAAATGCAAACATTTACTAGTAAATTATTTCCTATTTTGAAATATCACTTCTACCAAAAAATATGAGTTATGAAGTTAGTGATGTTGGACTGCTATTATGAACACAACTGTACCTAGTCACTGTGTAGATAACTATGTACTGTATCTCTCGTACGTTCCTCATTCTATATTTATCAAAGGGTCCCATTTCTTTCTCAGGCATTGCTCTGGCTCTTTCTGCATTCATTCGTCTTCCTGTCATCAATGCTCTTCTTCAAGATGCTCAGTCCATCAGTTTGTCTACCTTTTACAGGAACAAGGAGGTGAGAGGTAAAGGGTACAGCTGAGAGGGGTTTGGGTTTGGATTTAACGTTGTGTGACTTTGGTGAACCAGAACAAACCCTTTAAAACAGTCACACAATAAACACAAACAAACTAACAGATCGAGACAGCGGTAGATCAGAAACTCCCGTGTCCTGTTTTTGTCAAATGAGTCTGGTGGCTTTGAAGAGAGCAATGTATGCTTCAGTTCCCCATTGGAATGGGCTGTTAAGGTGCTGGTAGTATTCTTAATATAGCGTACACCTAAACTGACATGGATTTTACTTTTAGGTGAGCCTTTTTTTAAAGTTGCAAAAATACATTTAGCTGCTGCCTCCATATACAGCGGTAACGTAACATTCCTTAGCTTCTTTGGCGGTACTCCTGCCTGTTTCTCCTATCTGTGGGCGTGCCGACCGCCACCTACTGTAGGTAATAAACAGAAAATGGATAAGTACCTCATACAATCACACTTCAAAATACCCGTACTATCCCTTTAAACTAAGCCTTGGCCATCACAATTTGTCACTTGCAATGTGGTCTCATATTCTACTGTAGCATTTTTATAGGATTGCGGCATTTTTATAGGATTATGTCTCGAGGACTCAAGTGCGACCTTGTTTCTGCAGTGTGTAGGTTTACTGTTTTCAGTTCATATTGCTTTTAGAAAAGGGTGAAAATCCAACTGGGTCATAGATCATGGGGTGCAAACCATTTTTGTGGTTACAACATGCCCACCAGTCATATCAATCAACCTCTAAATAGTGTCTTGGTTGGATAAGAGTAATCAAAATAGCCAAGACATTGAAGATGTAGTATACTAAGGAGTTCATCTTTCAGATGATACCAAATACTGTACATACTAGTTCATAGAGCTATGCTGGCGTGAAGTAATACGATGTTTAATTTATTACTGCTATTATGAAACTCCAGAAGGATTTTGCTCATGTGCAGACATAAATAAAAACCTTGGGAACATACTTAGATGCTAAAAGCATTAACATAAAAAATGTTTTATCTTATGAAATACAATCCCCTGAAAAGATTGAACTGTGCCAGTAAATGGATTGCAAGGCTGACAGTGCGCCTACAGTGCCTGAGTTGAGGACTTGATTATTTAATCAGAGGGGCAGAAGAAGCACTCACATTAAGATATTTTTACTTTCTAAAAACAAGGACTCAAGTAGATGTAAAATTATTCATCAAAATATTTACTTGAGTGAGAGAACTAAAGGTGAGGAATGAAATGTACATTTAAATCAGTAGTCAATTCGTGATGAAAGTGTAATGTACAAGCATATGCAAATGCGACTAAGTACAGATTTTCTCTCAAAATGTTGAGTAAAAGTGAAAAGAATGCTGTATTAAATCTACATCAACAAAGACAATTTACTCAGAAAAGTACATGTAACGGAGTAAGTGTGAGATACTACTCAACTCTGTAGTTCATGCTATAGTAGATCCAACTCAAAATTGTGTGTAGATTCTGGTACCCATTGTACAGCAAAAATCATGTTTTTACCTCTGAAATGTACATTGACTGACTTGAGGCGGCTGTAAGTCACATCTGAAGTTATCTCAGCCAGTAAAGCTAACAGGATGCAGTGTGCTTGATTCTGCAAACCTAGAGTTTCCCTATTAATCTTCTCTGCCAGTAAATTTACAACAACGGCCTTTAAAAATGCAGAGCCGGTCAAGTAAATGACGACCCATCATTAGAATGAAAGCACCTATTGATCCACAGGCTCACTTTCCTGTTAGCTCCCCCAAGGCTTATAAAGTACAGCCTTTAAGTGTTTAGAATGGTGTGAACAACCAGAACTATTGGGCCCAATGTGCCACATGGATACTGATGACACTTTGGAGTCAAATGTGTCCTTCCAACTCCCTATCTTATTTCCGCCCCAATAGTTGAAAGTTATACTTAAGAGCCTGAACTAAAGGTCCAGCATTCTGAAATAAAAACACTGCAAAGCTGTCGTGGTGCCATGCCTGGCAGCACAGTGTCACCTGCTCTATTTATATCTCATAAGGAATTCTGGATTCAGAGACTCAGCTGCCACTTCTATTATTACTATTAGCTAATGCTGTAACAAGCACCCAGCTAACACCGACACTGTAGCTCCTTTATCCATTGCCTTATTGCCCAGTACTAATTATGTCGTCACTGTCAATACCACACATTATTTGATTTTATGTGGTTTGTCAGTGAACCTGTTGGTACCCTACTTTATTTTACATGTGCATAAAAGTTAAAGATCGTAACAATCGTGCAATTTATGGGTGCATGCATGATGCTGCTGCAATCTCAACTTATTGTTTGGCGGCTGTAGAGATGGCGAGTGTTATTTTATTTTTCTAAATATTATGTCATTTTTATTTTTCAATATGTTACTTAAGCATACAGATTATATTTTGCTGGATGGCAGGTTACTTCAAGTTGTTTTTCATAAGACTACATGAATGAAATGCGTTTTATGACTTCCAGCTGTTGTAAATTAGGTTTTCTTCACATTGTTATTCTATCACAAATGGACATTTGTGGCTTGTATGTCAGCTGGATAGTATACAATGTGCAACCCACAGAATTTGCTATTGCTGACAATAACCTTCTTTAGGAAATATGTCAGTTATTCCCGGCCCCACGTCTTTAAATGAAAAATGCCGCCATGTCCCTCTCACTTTGCTTGTGCCGTGCAAGTCAGCAGAGACAGACATAGTTGCGTAAGATAGCCTTGCGTACAGCTGCACCGCCACAGAACTTAACACTTAGTACAAAACTGGGAACATGTATAGAGTTCACAAGTGAAAGAGGGAGGGCTTGAGGGGCTTAATGCGGCACATGGTGATCCCTCAGCAAGGCACGAGGGTGTGGCATGTTAGCTCTACGGTGGGAGTTGGAGATGATGGGTGTCCCAACTTGCAGGGGTTTACGCTGTAGTAGTTCCTGGCTGCACACACAGGCTACTGACACTTCAGCAATAGACTGAGGCAGAAGATGGAGGGGACAGGGGTAGAAACCTTATCCTTCTGGGATATTGAGTTAAATGTCAGTGCTGTGCCCTGAGGGAGACACTGACAGGCTGACCCCTATCACAGCCCCCAAATCTCAGAGGTCAGAACTGCTGCACAACAGCTGAGGCCGGGAGAACGACTGGGTGAAACAGAGATAGGAACACTGGCAGAACAGAACAAGAATAAAATGTTTTTGCAACATGTCGGGGAATTCATTCACAATATGTTTATACAACATAAAGCCAATGCAAAATTGTTAAGTGTGATGAAATTATTACATACTGCTCTGTTTATGACCCTAGATGAACATATACAGTCAGGTTTGAAAGTTTGGGCACCCCAGGTAAAAAGTTGTATTAATGTGCATAAAGAAGCCAAGAAAAGATGGAAAAATCTCCAAAAGGCATCAAATGATAGATTAGACATTCGTATAATATGTCACAAAAAGTTCGATTTTATTTCCATCATTTACACTTTCAAAATAACAGAAAACAAAAAAATGGCATCTGCAAAAGTTTGGGCACCCCGCAGAGTTAATACCTTGTACTGCCCCATTTGGCAAGTATCACAGCTTGGAAACGCTTCTTGTAGCCAGCCAAGAGTCTGTC
>NC_045753.1:19986741-19986895 GCF_008692095.1 Etheostoma spectabile
TGTTTGAGGTATCTTCGCCCATTCTTCCTTACAAAAGTCTTCCAGTTCTTTACAGAGATCCAGAGATTTCTGGGCTGTCTGTCACGCACTGCGCTTTTAAGGTCTATCCATAGATTATCAATTACGTTGAGGTCAGGAGATTGTGAAGGCCATG
>NC_045753.1:19986905-19987026 GCF_008692095.1 Etheostoma spectabile
CAGTTTATGCCTCTTGATGTAATCCACCATCAATTTGAGGTTTGTTTAGGATCATCATCCATGTGTAGAAGCCATCCTCACTTTAACTTCAATTTTATTGAATCCATTTTTCCTTCTACTC
>NC_045753.1:19987036-19987110 GCF_008692095.1 Etheostoma spectabile
CCCTGTGCCACTGGCTGCTATACAACCCCAAAACATGACTGATCCCCCCATGCTTAACAGTTGGACAGAGGTTG
>NC_045753.1:19987120-19997771 GCF_008692095.1 Etheostoma spectabile
ATTCTGTGCCCTTTCTTCTCCAAATGTACCTTTGGTCATTACGGCCAAATAGTTCTATTTTAACCTCATCGGTCCACAGAACTTATTTCCACAGTGCATCAGGCTTGTCTATATGTTCATTGGCAAACTTCAAATGCTAATTTTTGTGGTGAGGACGTAGAAAAGGTTTTTGTCTGATGACTCTTCCATGAAGACCATGTTTGTACAAGTATCTCTTTAAAGTGGAATGGTGTACCACAACTCCAGTGTCTGCCAGGTCTTTCTGGATGGATCATGCAGTCAAACGTGGGTTTTGACTTGCTTTTCTCACAATCCTGCGAGCTGTTCTGTCTGATATTTTTCTTGGTCTTCCAGATCTTGCTTTAACTTCCACTGTTCCTGACAACTGCAATTTCTTAGTTACATTCCGAACAGAGGATATTGGCATCTGAAAACGCTTTGCTATCTTCTTATAGCCTTCTGTTTCTTTGTGAGCATCAACTATTTTCAGTTTCAGTTTTCTAGACAACTGCTCAGAAGAAGCCATGGTGCTGATTGTTGGGGCGAAGTCAGATGAATCTGGGCATTTAAAACCTTAAGATTGACATCACCTGGTCTTTCCAGACGATGATTGACAATCCATGACACTTTCAGGTCTCAGCTTTCCAAAGGGGGGTTGCATGCTATAAACTCTGCAGGGTGCCCAAACTTTTGCAGATGCCATTTTTTTGTTTTCTGTTATTTTGTAAGTGTAAACGATGAAAATAAAATCTAACTTTTTGTGACATACAAATGTCCAATCCGTCATTCGATGCCTTTTGGAGATTTTTCAATCTTTTCTTGGCTTCTTTATGCACATTAATACAAATTTTTACCTGGGGTGCCCAAACTTCTGAACCCCACTGTATACTGTATCTCAATAGCTGTTTTCTGTTTCCCTCAAGCACAATTTATTGATCCGATTTGTTGAATTTTATGACTGTGCCATATATGCTTGACAGCCACACTTTAAGTGACAGTGGCAGGTAATATGACATCAACCAACAACATACAGTGCAACACAATTGATGATGCAGATGGCTGAAACTGACAGCGGTTTTTACTTTTTGCTTGAACAATTTGACCAAAAAGTAAATTGGAGAATGTAAAACTATTCTCTATTTTACAGTGAGAACTAAATTATCTTTGATTTTGGTTGTCACTGTGACACTGCACAATGCAACGCAGGAATAAAAATTGCCCTAAAGCTGTCAAAAGTTGGTGATTAGTGACCACTGTTTACTTGTAGTTTATTGATAACAACAGCAACTTGAATTCTTGTCTGCACCACTCAGAAGCTGTTACAACAAATAGTAAATCAACACAGTTTGTGCTTAACATGTTTTATACTTAATTTTCACTTCATGAAGTGTTACTAACGTGTGATGAAATCCTGAGATGCCATACCATTTCTAAAAAAAAAACTGAAATAACCAAAGTATATAATGTAAATGTTATTTTCTTTCTTTAAATGATGTGTATTCTTATTTTTCAATTCTGTGAATCCACCACAAGAGGCCATTGTGCTGCACTGAATAGTAATTTTTGGCCGGATCATCTGACGTGCATCTCCGCTGCCTTTCCTTTCCCATTAAAAAAGAGAAATAAAACTTGATCCTCTTGTATCTGGGGCTGGGGCTTTTCCTCTGCACAGCGATAGTGTGACACGCTGGCTGTCCTCCTGGCATTCCTATCCCACAGCGATCATTCCTCTACCACACACTCACTTTACTTCATCATTTGTCTATGTCTAACTAGGTTTGTTATCAGGTCTGATGTCTGTTATTATGAGTTTCTCTGCAGAACCTTTGGTAAATGTACATGTTAATGACCGTAGATGATGCAGTTCTGTTCTGTTCTCAGTCCTTCTTTCTGGTTTGATCTTTGAACTTCCATGTGTCAATGTATCTACATGTTTAACTCACATTTCCCATGTAAAAAGTTATTCCTCTACCATCTCCCTTCTTCAGTCTTTAGTTCACTCTTCTTTCTCTGGCTCAGCCACCTTCCTCAGCACAAGCCAGTTGAGCAGTCACTCAATGCACCCCCCACCCTTCTCCTCTCCTCTGGATGATCTCTTGTCTCACTCTCTCACCTTCTCCCTTCGTCTTATTCCACTGACCATGCATGTTCCAAAAACAGATCTAATTTTCATCCATGGTGTGCACCCCCCCCCCCCCCCCCCCCCCACCTTCTAGCCCCCTTCACCACCACTCTCCTGCATTACCTCCTCTCCAAATCAGAGCCTTGTCCTTAGTTCCTGTCCAAGTCTACCATCTCACCTCCCCATTGCTCCACCTCGAGCCCCACCCACGCTACCCCATCATGCCCTCCCATGCTGGAATTTGGGGGCATGGGTTGGCGGGGTGTCCACCAATCCAGAGCCCTTTGGTGGTATAAAACCCTGAACATGTAAGTGGTTATTCGCTCTTTCTGTCAGTCCAGTACTCCTGAATTGAAGGGTGCCACACTTCTAGGTGACGGTGGTGGAACAAGGGTAAAAGCTGCAGTGAACAACTAAGAAGTAAAAAGAGCGCGGAGAGGCACGGTTAGACAGGCAATCACTTGTCTATCCAGAAAGGATGGAGAACGCACACATGAAGTTGCCGGCTGAATGCCTGGCTTACTTCGGGGTGAATGAAAACAACGGTCTCACCACCGACCAGTTCAAGAAGAACCTGGACAAGTACGGCTACAATGGTGAGAGTGTGGGCATCAGGGATGGGGAGGGAGGCCTACTGAAAGAAGAAAGATTCACAAAGTAACTGTTTGGCAACTAGGCCACATTGAGAAACACGTCACTTCACAGTTAAAGAAAGATCTGAGTGGTTGTATTAAAATATTTTCTGGAGGCATTTTCCTGAGTCAACACCAGAGGAGTTAAGAGATACTTGTTGAGTTTGGCTGGGTTGAGATTTTGCTTGTGATGCTTTTTTAGAGAGGAGTTGCAACAGCTGGTAGAAATGCAGAGACATTGAGAACCAGAGACTTTGAGGGCTTTGTAGAGCTATTTAAAGATAGCCAAAGAAGATGGCTGGAGAGCGAGAGAGACAGGTGATGGCTCAAGAAGCTTCCTGGGTGATATATGGGGCTGGCGTTAACAGGAGAGATGGATAATTTTAGGCTGGGTAGAAAGGGGAGGTCCTTAGATGGCTCACGGCTGAATGATCTGTAATATGATTGCTAATCAATGACCGGTGGAATGACAACATAGACAGTAAAGACTCTGTAATATGTAAAAGGTTTTATTTTGTTTACAAATTGAGGAAATGATGTAGTGAACAGCCACTGCAGCGAGGTTTTCTTCGGCCTAGGTTCGATGTCAAAGCTAATTCAATATCAAATACAGTACCATGGCTTTGTAAACGCAGGAATCCATGCAGTGCTCAAAGTCCTTAGGTATAAAGGAACAGGGATTTTTGAAAAGGTGAACGTTAGGGTGTTTGAGAAACCTAAGATCTTGAAGTATAACTTTTCTCCCAAAGTTTTGTTAAAAATGTGTCTTGATGAACAACATGTTTCTTTTCTGAATATTCGTCATTTTAACCATAGCATTTTTTTTTCTCTCCACAATCTTTTTCCTCCTTCCTCCTCCCACCTTTGTGTCCAACTCCAGAGCTGCCCGCTGAGGAGGGTGAGTGATTGTCCAGCTACGTTTACAAAACATGTAAATCTGAACTTGCCTATAATAATGCATGCAGGCAGCGTTTTGGGATTCCCACCTGCCAACAACATTGTACTGGCAATGTATAATACATTTTGACCATCATTTTTAGCAACAAAGATCTGAAAACTAAATTTCCCCAAGAGGGATGAATAAAGTTTACTGTCTTTCGTTTTCTATATCCATACTTCATATACTGTAAATACTTCTCTTTGCACCGAAATGCACTTTCACTTGCATAATACAGTAATTACGTTTATATTTTGTCATAACAATCCATTTACTTATAGTCATTTTTTGTCTCACTCAGGAAAGAGCATTTGGGAGCTGATCAGTGAGCAGTTTGAGGACTTGCTCGTCAGGATCCTGCTGCTGGCTGCCTGCATCTCTTTTGTAAGTAAACAAGTGTTTTTGTAATCATGCCAGTAACTCTAAACTCTGGTTATTCCTATCACGTTCATTTCAAACTCAAGTAACAGCAGTAGGATTTGTAGTAAACATAATAGTAGCAATAAATTCCACGAGACACTGATACCACGTGGGATCAGACACTCTACTTGACTTTTATCTATGAAAGAACAGGTGCATACTTCTACAATTCTCATTAACAAGAAAACACTCTACGCTCTCCAGAATGTGTTTTCTCACATTTACATTTTTGGCACAATAATCTCTGGGCCCCTTTTACATTCTTGATAACAAGTCATTGTAATGCATTTAACTTTATTACCCCATCACACAAACTCTTCCAGTAAACAAGCATGCTGCACTTGATCATTTCTGTCTGGTCACTTTGTCCAGATAACTTCTTACCCCCCTCCACCCCTCCATGTATTTTTGAAGATGACAACTTGAGAGGAGGGAGACAGATTGCAAGGGTTGTAGGAGGTGTATTAATTCCTATGCCCAGCTTTCACTCCTTCGGCCAGCTGTCAGGATGGCCTTAGAAGGCGAATATTGAGGAGCCATGAGAGATGGGGGTCAGGGAAGTATGGGGGGCTGAGGGGTATGGGTTTATTTTAAGAAAGCTCCAAGCTGAGGAGAGAAACTGAATCCTTCGGGAAAGGTCAGGCCTGAAGGAAGGAACGAAGGCCCTCCACAGAGAGAGAAGGTTGAAGTCAAAAGGACCAAGGAGTTATGGGCATTGAGATCAAATTAATAACAATTATGCAATAATATTATGACACAGAAAGTTATTATCAAAATAACAGACATTGGATACACTGGAAAGGAAAAGAAGTGATTACACAATTTCAAAGTATATGAAGAAAAGGTACAAAAGGCCTTTGTAATTAAGCTTTTTCACATTGTTGCATGTAATGTATACTATGTATACTATGTGAAACATGCTAAATACATTCAAAACTATAAATGCCCATTGAAAGCCTTCACAATCATTGAAAACATACCCTCTTATTATTAAGGCTTTCCACAATGTATGCAAGGTTGTAAAGCTCAGAGGAATCCATTCATTTAAATGTTTAAACAATGTTTTTAGCAATTTAAAGCACATTAAACATAGAGGTAGATACACATGCTGTTTCTCATGAGCAGTATGCCCACTGTCACTGTTGTCTCCACTTCTGTGCCCAGACACCAACACTGATTTTCTTTCCACTCTGACCTCAGGTGCTGGCCTGGTTTGAGGAAGGTGAAGAGACCGTCACTGCCTTTGTGGAACCCTTCGTCATCCTTCTTATCCTCATCGCTAATGCCATTGTTGGAGTTTGGCAGGTCAGTGACGAGGCCCAGCGTGTTGAGCAATAACACATATGAATTGCAATGATGGCAGAAAGTAAACAGGCTTCGGTTACTGACATGTTTTCTACTCAGGCATGGTTGCTCAACTAGAATAGTTGGTGTTACAACATAGTGTAAATCCTAAATATTTACACCAACTTCAAATTAAGAAGATACACCTAATATAATCACCAGATTGGCAATGGATGATTCCCATTACACAAGTCATGCTCTTCTGCATGCTATTAAGTAATTGACACTGCTGTCAGGCATCAGTTGCTACGGAATATTGTTGTCATCACATCCCCTCCAAATGTCAAAATCAGCTGCTTTGTTCCTGTTTTTCTCATTGAAAACAGAACTGACTTTGGCAACCTGCTATTACAAGGTTTTATCATTTTAAATATTTGCTCTGAACCCAGCGTGTACTTTCTTGCTTCATACTCCTTCTATTAGATTATGTATGTAAACATAGATCTATGCACCCACGGAATAATTGGTATGTAATTGGAGAGAAAAAAGACTACAAAAACCTACAATACATGCCAACTTAAAATGGAATGGCAAAGATCAGATCATGGATTTGACCTACACATGTTTCATCAGTAGGTTGTGTATCAGTGTATAATTGCTTTGACTCAAAGCCTGCTCGAGGACATTGCCAGATCAAGACCAAAGACAACAGTAATATGGATTACAATTTAGGCAATGATAAACAGGCGTGTTGACATCAGTTTATTGATAATTGTTAGAGCGGGGCTCAAAATTGTGAATGTGTATTTCAGTTTTTGTTTTAGCTGATCCCCCTTTACTTATTTGACTTTTTTCTGTGTGTCACAGGAGCGTAATGCTGAAGATGCCATTGAGGCTCTCAAGGAGTATGAGCCTGAGATGGGCAAGGTTTACCGTTCTGACAGAAAGAGTGTGCAGATGATCAAGGCCAGGGAAATTGTCCCTGGAGACATCGTGGAGGTGTCTGGTAAGAAATGTCAAGATCGATCATCATTTTTAAAGGCAGAAGCCAATCTGTCAGCCCGATCTGTAAACGTTCATGTCAGGGGAATAATATCTCCTGTCACAGTCTGTTTTGTCAAAAGGTCTTCACTGAGAAAAGATATCCAGTGAGTTGCTTTCATTTATGTTATGGGAAAGAATGAAAGACACAAATTCAGGCTATATGTGTCTGGAAAAGGCTGATGGTAAAGCCATGTGTCGTTTCAAGGCAATGTGAGTAGCACTGCTATGTAAAAATGCTGACTGGGGGAAAGCAAAATCAAGATTATAAATACCCTCTCTAGCATCTGCCACACCTCTTCTCCCCTCGCTACCATTGCCCACTTCTGTTCATTTGTCAGTGTACACCTGTTCTAGCCTGATCTAGCCCGACACCCCTCCCTCCCTTACTCTGAGCATTTGGCTCTAAATTTAGAATAACTTCTACCGAGACGTTGGATATTTGTTTAATTATTTTTCAGTTAGGGATGTCATTATGGATGACATAAATTGTGCTACTTACAACTATTACAGTTACTTGAATGTGTAAAGTGTACACAGTCACACAACTTGCATTTATTATATTTTAATGTAAATAAGACAAGTATTGATACATTCTATGACTTATGAATTTAGTAGAAATTGCAGAAATAAAAAATGATTTTAATTATTTCCAACAGTTGGTGACAAAGTCCCCGCTGACATCAGGCTTGTTTGCATCAAGTCCACCACCCTGCGTGTTGACCAGTCCATCCTTACTGGTAAGCTTTCAAGAAACCTTAAATCTGCAATGACATGTTTTTCTGTCCATTAGCAGTTTTGAGTAACTTTTCTCTCTCTCAGGTGAGTCTGTCAGTGTGATCAAGCACACTGACCCTGTCCCAGACCCAAGAGCTGTCAACCAGGACAAGAAGAACATGCTTTTCTCTGTAAGTGCCTCACAAACAATATTTTATCTTCACTGTTTCACGCGTTTTCCTGTCAATCCTTATTTTTTTTCCTTACCGTTGCCTTTTTTTTTTTTAAACCTTTCTCTGCTTCTTTCCTCTGCAGGGCACTAACATCGCTGCCGGCAAGGCCATCGGTGTTGCTGTGGCCACTGGAGTATCCACTGAGATTGGTAAGATCCGTGACCAGATGGCTGCCACAGAGCAGGAGAAGACTCCTCTGCAGGCCAAGCTGGACGAGTTTGGCGAGCAGCTGTCCAAGGTTATCTCCCTGATCTGTGTTGCTGTCTGGGCTATCAACATTGGCCACTTCAACGACCCCGTCCACGGAGGCTCATGGATCCGTGGTGCTGTCTACTACTTCAAGATTGCTGTTGCTCTGGCTGTGGCTGCCATCCCTGAGGGTAGGGGAAGCACGTTATTAAACCAGAAAGTGACAGTCGGGGTTGATGTTTGTGTTCCTCCACCGCTTGTTTATCATACTCACAGTTTCCACCAATGTCTCTCAGGTCTGCCCGCTGTCATCACCACCTGCCTGGCTCTTGGTACCCGCCGTATGGCCAAGAAGAACGCCATTGTCAGAAGCCTTCCCTCTGTTGAGACCCTGGGCTGCACCTCCGTCATCTGCTCTGACAAGACTGGTACCCTCACCACCAACCAAATGTGTGTGACCAAGGTGGGTGAAAGATTTTTTACACTCTCAAAATGGTAATTGTATCAAGTACTGTTTGTCTACAAAACTGGCCCACACAATTAAAACTTTCTTTCTTCTTGTTTCCTCCGCCACAGATGTTCATCATTAAGAGTGCTGAAGGCGACAATGTTGTTCTGGATGCTTTTGATGTCTCTGGCTCCAAGTACACCCCTGAGGGCGAGGTGTAAGTTGGTTTTCATCATTCAAATCCAGTATCAGGCATACAGTAAAGTGCACATCAACCATCTCTCATGCATTTCTAATTCTCTCTTTGTCTTTTAGTACCCAGGGAGGATCCAAGACCAACTGCAGCGCATACGACGGCCTTGTTGAGCTGGCTACCATCTGCGCCCTGTGCAACGACTCCTCTCTGGACTACAATGAGGTAAAGTCCTAAAGTCATGCAGTGTTTTTGCTACGCTAAAACCTCATGACCTTCCACAGTTCAACCAATCCTTGCATCTCTCTCCCTTTATCCAGTCCAAGAAGATCTATGAGAAGGTTGGTGAGGCTACTGAGACCGCCCTGTCCTGCCTGGTTGAGAAGATGAACGTGTTCAACAGCAACGTGAAGAGCCTTTCCAGGGTTGAGAGAGCCAACGCCTGCTGCTCAGTAAGTTTCTCCTAGCCGTTTGCTACATGTTAAGGACAATACACATTTATATTGTTGATACAGCTTATTACAAACCAGTGGAAACAATTAGTACATTGGATCAACCCTACTTGTTCCAAAGAATACACTTTTTAATCAAATTAAACCTGTGGTGAGGTGACTGCTTATCTAATTAAAATCCCTTGTGTCCAACAGGTGGTCAAGCAGCTCATGAAGAAGAACGTCACCCTGGAGTTCTCCCGTGACAGGAAGTCTATGTCCGTGTACTGCACTCCCACTAAGGGTGATGGTGGTGCCAAGATGTTTGTGAAGGCAGGTTGCTTCTTTCTTCCTTCTCTCAGCCTTTGGTCAGGAACCTGCACGTTAAAGATGCAGTATTCAACATAATACAAACAAAATAATCACCCTGTTATCTCCACAGGGTGCCCCTGAGGGTGTGATTGACAGGTGCGCATATGTGCGTGTTGGAACCACCCGCGTTCCCCTGACCAACGCCATCAAAGATAAGATCCTGGCTGTTATCAAGGAATGGGGTTGCGGCCGTGACACCCTGCGTTGCCTGGCCCTGGCTACCCGTGACAACCCACTGAAGATGGAGGAAATGAACCTCGAGGACTCAACCAAGTTTGCCGATTACGAGGTGAGAATTAAACACCTTGACATTGAAATGTGTGGATGCAACTGTGACTACATGTATAAACATAGATCAAATGACTCCATTCCTACTTCTCTCCTCAGACTGACCTGACCTTTGTCGGCTGCGTGGGTATGCTGGATCCCCCTCGCAAGGAGGTCTGTGGCTCCATTGAGCTGTGCAGAGCTGCTGGAATCCGTGTCATTATGATCACTGGTTAGTATAATGGTTGGGATTAATTACCGAATGTGCTGTGATGTGTGTCTTTTTTAAAACATTATCATATAACTTATGTATTTACCATGTATTTTAGGAGTAAGTGCTAGTTTGAGTTGCTGTTATAGGGAAATTCTACTATCAAAATGTTACCAAAAGTGTTGCCCTATAGTGATATAAACTGTTACACAAAGTTCTTCGTTTGGGTAACCATTTGTATCTGCAGTTTACAGAATGTAACAACTGTGTCTGCTCCTTTAGTTTTCTCTCTATATATATACAGTATACACACTCCACAGTGTTTAACATCTCATTTTACTGACTCTCCACAGGGGCTAAGTGTAGAGAAAATCAAATATCACGATATTCTTGACCAACTACTTTGATGTCGATATTGCGACAATATTGTAAGGTTGACAATTTGTGCTCTCACAAAATATTTTCACAATGCGATTTTAGATAAATAGTCATCAGAAATGTGGATTTAATGACTAAGTGGGTAAAGGTAAATTTTTAAACAACTACAACTGTCTGGTAAAGTCAGAAAATTACATCAATTAACTGTAATACCGTAAAACCAGGAAAAGACAACACTTTTGTATGCAATATTACAATACCAAAAATCTAAGGTGATATCAAGTCTCTGATCACGATATTGATATAATGTCATCAGATTACCCAGTTCTACTCCCCACCAAACTTCTCCTCCATATTTCAGGTGACAACAAGGGAACTGCCATTGCTATCTGCCGTCGCATTGGCATCTTCACAGAGGACGAGAATGTTGACGACAAGGCCTACACTGGACGTGAGTTTGACGATCTGCCCCTTGATGAACAGTCTGTGGCTGTAACCAGGGCTTGCTGCTTCGCTCGTGTGGAGCCATCCCACAAGTCCAAGATTGTGGAGTTCCTGCAGGGTCATGATGACATTACTGCTATGGTAAGAGCTCAGCAGAATACAGGTTTATGCAGTATGTCTGTTAATTTGTTTGTACATGTGTGCAGATTGAGAGTACATTAACGTACGCTTCCTCTCCTCCTACCCCAGACTGGTGATGGTGTGAACGATGCCCCCGCCCTGAAGAAGGCCGAGATCGGCATCGCTATGGGCTCTGGCACTGCCGTTGCCAA
>NC_045753.1:19997781-20017336 GCF_008692095.1 Etheostoma spectabile
TGAGATGGTCCTGGCTGACGACAACTTTGCTTCCATTGTGGCTGCTGTTGAGGAGGGCAGAGCTATCTACAACAACATGAAGCAGTTCATCCGCTACCTCATCTCCTCCAATGTTGGTGAGGTCGTCTGGTGAGTTACTTATGTAACATGCACTCCGATCCACACCTAAAAGCCACATTTCAGCCATCATTGGCTAACCTTGGCATTCTGTTTGTTCTAATATTTACTTTTTCACTCTCTTAGTATCTTCCTGACTGCCGCTCTGGGTCTGCCTGAGGCCCTGATCCCCGTCCAGCTGCTGTGGGTCAACCTGGTTACTGATGGTCTGCCCGCAACTGCTCTGGGCTTCAACCCCCCTGACCTGGACATCATGGGCAGGCCCCCCCGTTCCGCCAAGGAGCCCCTGATCTCTGGCTGGCTGTTCTTCAGATACATGGCCATTGGTGGTAAGTAGGACATTATTGGATATTTGGATATTGTTTAAATGTGGGAAAAACCATTGCCCACGCTGACACTGTTATCTTTTACAAACAGGGTATGTCGGTTGTGCCACTGTTGGTGGTGCTGCCTATTGGTTCCTCTATGATGTAAGTGGTCCCCAAGTCTCCTACTACCAGCTGGTAAGTGATTGTGTCTCTTCCATGTTGTCTTTCACAAACACTCACATTTAGACACTTACTAACCTAGCCTCTCCGCTGTACAGTCCCACTTCATGCAGTGCCACGATGAAAATGTGGACTTCGAAGGGATCGACTGTGAGATCTTTGAGGCTTGCACTCCCATGACCATGGCCTTGTCTGTGCTGGTCACCATTGAGATGTGCAACGCTCTCAACAGGTAATACGTCATGTGTGATGATGATACATTTGATGATGATTCCAGTGGTTTCTTCAGGCAACACAGACATTTATTACCATAATTCGTTTTTTCTTATTCAAGCTTGTCTGAGAACCAGTCTCTGCTTCGCATGCCCCCATGGAGCAACTTCTGGCTGCTCTCCGCCATGACCCTCTCCATGTCCCTGCATTTCATGATCATCTATGTTGACCCTCTGCCCGTAAGTCAGCTACCAGTGCTCTCTACAGATAGTTTTAAGAGTTACACGTGTAAATCTCCCAGTTTTATGAATTATATTGAAATGTTATCCTCTGTGACATGTGGTTTTTGTTGCAGTTGCTCTCCACTGTAGTTTCCCAGCACTGACTCCCACTCTTTTACCCCCCAGATGGTCTTCAAGTTGACCCATCTGAACATAGACCAGTGGATGATGGTCCTGAAGCTTTCCTTCCCCGTCATCCTCATTGATGAAGTGCTGAAGTTTGTGGCCCGCAACTACATTGAGTGTAAGTAGCCTCACATTTTTGCACATTCACTCTAACAAAAAATATATATATGTACCCCATTTCCTAAAATAACAGTTCTGATCTCTTTTAAGAAGCTTGAATATAACATTTATTAAGACTGTAATCTTTTTTGTTATTAATTCATTAATATTTTAGCTAAGTGTAATTATTCTTAATCCTGTACTGTCATTTCATTTAATCTCTTCATCTATCAACAAATTCATCATAAATTCAATATCGTCTAATTTCATCTGTCTAATCCTATCACTCCCTCATCATTAACTCACTTAACCTTTGTTGATTTCCAGACTAAATTCAGTCAACCCACCACCATTAGCCTGTAACTAAAGCCAGGTATTCCACAACTCGAACTGCTCTTGTTTTCACTGTGTACAGTATCTGTTGTCATGGCGCATGTTGGTGTATGTTTTGTTTTGTTGCGTATGTTGCTGCTCTTATGCCAATCAGTCCTCAGTGGTGCATACTTTATATGATATCACACTCCTGTTGATGTGGAACTCTGTCTTCTCCCTACTACTTAATGACGTAAATGAAAAATGAATATCTGTCACAAATTGACAAGGTGACACGATGACTGCGGCTTTCTCTATCTAATCCTCTGAGCTCTGTGTTTATACTGGCTCATAAGATGCCCAGTTAATCACCTCTGAGTTTCTTCTGTCTGTGTCAGCAGTACAGCGTGCTTTTGGGATTGTTTCCATCTGTTGGTAAGAGTGTGACCGATGTCTGAAAAAAAAAAAAAAAACATGATATTGTTGGCGTCCCACAAAAAGCCTTTGACAACCCTTTATCTCAACCCTCCTATAATTAAGATTTATAAGCAGAATATAAACATAGAAAACTATTGTTTGTAACACAATAGTTGTAAGCAGATGTCAGTTCTTTTTAAAATGTGTATAAATTATTAATGGATTTAACTCTTAACAGGATGCTGGTATATTTGATTTGAATTGATTTATTAGCTGAGGCCAAGCTATTCTTCCTGGAGTCCACCCAACACTTTACACTGCCATGCATAATTACATTAAAAGCAACCACCAAACAAAAAAATATTCAATTCAACACAGAAATAAAAACAACCAAAATAATATAAGTATATAAGCAGATAATGAATGGCAATATAATAATACACAGTTGTAATTATATAAAATGTGTCTTAATAGGAGAGGTTATAATTGTTAAAAATACCGTACATCAACAAACACTAAAATGCTCTTATATCTGCTTAAAACTACACCATATGTTTAAACCGTTTATTATATGTTTACGTACTGCTTATAAATGGGGAAGGGGGTGTTGTGATAAAGTGTTACCAATGTTAGTTTTTATAGAATATGTTTTAAATGGGACCGTCATGCTGTTTGTGCAAAATGACATGCTCCACCAACTTAGTTGTCTTGCTGCTTTCATTAGATTTGATGTTAAAAAGCACTTATTCTGAAGTTATTTTATACATTGCATCATGCATTCTTGGTAAGGTTAGTTCATTTTTGGGGTTGCTTTCTAATACTTTAACTTAGTAATGATCATATATTTGTCCGCGAAGATAGTTTAAATGTTGTTTCCATTTAATTTGTCAAAAGTGTTGTCATCTCATTATTCATTGTTGTCCAAAAATCATTTCCCTTCTGTAATATATCCATTTCTCTTTACCAGGTACAGAAGCTAAATAAAGATGTAGAAGAAGGGGATCGTAAGGGTTGGAGAAAAAGAGGCGAAGAAGAGAGAGAGGAAGTTCAGAACCAAAGAGGGGAGCCAACCAATAAAAGAGAGAGTTGAAAACACAGGGAAAACATAGGAAAAAAACAATAAAACTTGTCAAAAAATCTACATAAACATAGCTTCTATATAAGGAAGGAGATTTGATTAAAATGAAGGGATGTGTCCCTGTCGGAAAAGTATTCAAGTATTTAAGATATTATTCTCAGAATAAAGTATGTATTAAAAGTGATTTTTTGTTAAACTTGGATATTCTCAGCTGTTGTGTTTTTGTGTCCTCTGTCCATTTTCATATGATTTACTTTCCAGCTCATTACTTTTACTTTAGCCTTTGTTGCTCGTGTCTCGTGCAGCCTCCCTGCTTTGGCTGGGCTCTGTACAGTGTGGTGTAGTGTTGCAAATTGACTTCATATGCCAGCGCTCTCTATTATTATATTATAATATCTTAATTCAATCAGCAGGCTGTTAGGAGGTCTCATGACATAAAATTGGCATGTCCACTCAGTCACAACACTTTTGGTCTTATATATTGTTTACGTGATAAGCTGCAATAAAGTGATGATTACAAACTCATGTGCATGTATTGTGGAGTACATTTTTATTGATCCTTTAAACTTAACATAACAAGAGGCGCAGTGATTATAGTGTTCTACATCAAGGATCAAACTAATTTGTTTGCATTCATTTTTGTTTTGGGTATTTGGCTTGTGCCAAATTTCTGATTGTATAGTGCTGCACAGTGTCAGTCCACCGGTCTTTGGTTTGCAGAGTTGCAGCCGTAGAAAAGCCAAGATCCGTTAGATGAGGGTCCTGAATGGTATGTTGACTTCCTTCATTTGCTTTTCATAATCCTCATCAAACATCTTTGATTGCTCGGGTGTAAAATGGTTTCTCCAATCTCCTACTTCACCTGTAAAGAGAGAACATGAGAATAGAAGAGAGAATACAACAATGTTAGATATATAAATCAAGTTCTTTAATAATTTTCCCTAGAAGCATCTATTGTTGAACATTAGGGCTGCAACTATCAATTATTTTCCTTATTGATTAATCAAGTGACAAACAAAGTCATTTTTTTTTCTTCTCGATGGTTTGGTTTATAAAATATCACAAAACAGTGGAAAAAGTCC
Organism: Etheostoma spectabile; assembly: GCF_008692095.1. Classification (NCBI taxonomy): domain Eukaryota; kingdom Metazoa; phylum Chordata; class Actinopteri; order Perciformes; family Percidae; genus Etheostoma; species Etheostoma spectabile. The sequence continues at coordinate 20,001,995 of NC_045753.1, forward strand.
CGAACTGACATCTTCAAATACTCCAAAATACAATAGTCAAATAACTACACTGCAAGAAAAACGGTGAAGCAATGAATAGTTAGAAAATAGTTTCAGATTAATTTCCTGCCTTTAGACTAATCATTTAATTGACTATTAATTTCATTCATTTTGAGCATAAAGTTATTATATTCTATGAAAAAAAAGCAAAGGCTAGAAAGCTAGAAACCTCTAGGGAGCGCCACTATCCTGTATAATGTGGGATGGTTCCTAGGCCTATTAAGTCCCTTTGGTTGCTGGGATCTGGGGATTGGCTAATGAGGACTCATGATTGACACCTAGATCAACTCATTGCTCACATGTCTATAAATAGGATTACGAGGAGTCATTCTCTCTCTCTCCCTCCTCAAGGTTGCTTGGCTTGTTTGTATTTTGGGTTTAGTTACTTTTGCATTATAGCCTTGATACATACATGCATACATGCATACATACATACATACATACATACATACATACATACATACATGCATGCATGCATACATGCATACATACATACATACATACATACATACATACATACATACATACACCACACTACACACATCCATACATTACACACATTGCTGATTAACTGATTGCACTTTTATTTTTGTTAATTTAAATAAATTGGATTTAATTGACCTGTGAAGTACAGGGAGAAGACAAAATATGACACAATCCAATAACAGATTAGTGTGTTGTGTCTTTGTGAGGCTTATGCTTTTGATTTAACTGCATTACATTATAAGATGTTAATAGGAGTGAGATATTGTGTTCATGATATTGTATTCACCCAATGCAGATCACTCACCCTAATTTTGAAACCTGGACCTTTGGAATTAGTATATGCCCTGCCCTGCTCATTTTATTTTATTATTTTGATCAATATCTTGCCTCTGGACAAGACTAGGAACAGATTGATGTACCTTTTCTCATGAAGGGGGAGATTGACTGATCAAAAACAGGAGCTGGGACGCAGGAGTAGTTGGCCATCGGGTTCTCTTTCATGTTCTTAAAGGACGTGAGTTCCACAATTCGGCTGATGACCTCATCAGAGACCGACAAGTCCAGGTACCTCATGATGCGCTCCACTTCACGCCGAGGATTCTGAGGATTAAATATGATGGTAAGAGTACATACAACATGTTTTGGTAATACTGAGTCCATATGTAATCTGTACCTCTTTCATGTCCTCGTAGAAGAGGTAAAGGATATTCTTCTTCTCTCTCTCCATCCAGTAACCTTTCACATGGTCATACCAGGAGCCCCATGACACTGTGGAAACAGATCACATTGAGCATCTTTCATGGTAACATTACTCCAAGTCCAGTAAAGTTTGTTTCAACTTTTTAAGGCTTTATATGTTGTATAGTTTTTATAACGTTAATAAATACTTACTTATACTTATCTATATAGATCAATTATAAGTCATTAACTTTTGGGTTGCCTCTTTTATTCGTCAAGAAGACTCATCAATGAACAGTTAATCTACTTACCTTCTAGAACAGGGCTGCAGGGATCTGGACCAACATCCATTTTTTGACAACATGTTATTATTTACAATTGCTGGCTTGATGTATTTCTGCAATAACACTTACACATTTATAATTGCAGATGTCTTAGTAACTTTTGCTGTTGGCTAATTCAGATTCCCTGTAGGTTCACGACAAACTTCAACTTTCACATACAAGTAGCCCCACTGTCAATTGTTACATTAAAATATAGATGAAATATGAAGTCATAATAAATCAACACGTTTTTTTTATTTTTTTACAACAATTCCACAAAGTCCGCAGTTAAAAATTATAATAAGTTGCTGATAAATAGATTTAGTTCCAGGTGTTGTTGAGCCCTTTTCCAGAAGGTAAATGGTCTAACAGCCCATTGGCGCAATCCTACTGAAGAATTAAAGAGCTAAAGAAATCTAAACAAGTGTCATGCTGCAGCTGGCTTAACACCAGTTGGAGGGATTTTTGTCACAATCTGGCAACCCAAAAGATATTCTTAGTAATCTTATATAACTGATCTGTGATTAGTTACAATGTATAAATCATTGATAACATTGCCTTAATAGAGAGTGATTTGATATTTGATATTAACAGTTAACATTAACGGCAACATACTTCAAAACCTGACCATTTTAATTAAAATGCTGTAACTACTACTATTGTAATCTGTGGTCGTACAGTAGCAGTTGGTGTATTGATGGCACCAAAGCAAAAATGAAGTATAACAATACGCAGTTGAAATTCCTTTGGAACATTTTCTTCTAATTGGCAATACCTTCACCCTGCAGCCTTGCAGGGTGCTGCTATTCCTGTCATGGCAATTGAGGCATACCATGTTTTTCATGGGGAAAAACAGTGAGGTAAGGAATTTATTCTTCTAAGGTGCACCAACCACTTTTACACATTTACATGTGTTAGATAAGAAAAAAATACATAAGAACTTCTGGCTGGTGGAGTGATTGAATGGACCATTGTGGTGGTCATTTCTAATTGGTTGGAAGCTTTGTGCAGACGGGAATAACCGGTTTGAATAAAGGTAAAATAATGGGATTTAATCTACTTACACTCTCCTCGCATGAACTTAGGTATGTAGCCTTCCCAGGGTCCTGGGTCAGGCTGGGTCATATTCATACAATCAAAATGGTAGTAGCTCACCAGGTTGTCTTTAGCATTGCGTGCCACATAGATAGCCTTTACAAACAAATAAAACATATAAAAATGGATATACAGCAAAAATGCAAGCAATGGGTAAGCTAATTGTGTGGCATTGTATTGTTAACCTCTCATCTCATTTATGAGCATTTTATCATGAACCTTTTACCCAGTCAACATGCATTTATTGTTTAGTGTGAAGCAACAAAGTTGTGCTTATCAGTTGAATCTGATCTTACCTTGCACTTGTTTTCCCAAAATCCAGGAGGCACCAACTGAAAAGGAAGATGTGTTTTGATGATTCTTGGAGGATCCATTTTCTTCAGAAGATCAAGACCTGAAACGTAAGTTCAGGGAAAAGGATATGTGCACGAGTTGAACAATTTGTTCCATGCTATCTCAGATTCCATGCTGTACTGATGTTACGTTAATCCCACTTTGATGCACAAAGACTGACTTAAAACTAGCACCATTTAAGCTACTTTTTAACTTTAGAACAAATATCTGGGATGTTATAAAATAAAATCTTTAAACAAAAGAGGACTTCGTGTGTGGGGCTTTCTGCAGCAACATTGTTGGTAAAGGATGGTTGTTCTATTTGTAGTTAATGAACAACCAAACTACATAGCATTGACTAAAAACTCAAAATGATTCATCTTAAACACATACCTTTGTGCTGCAGATGAAGGAGGCTAATAGTCCTCAACTTCAGCTAGCAGAGGCAATTAGTGTATGTTAAATAACAGCATTTAAGCTTAACTTTAATCTGGACGCCACCCTGATTTTAAACAAGCAAGCAAAACTTAAATTAATCAATTGCACCTCATGATCTCAGGGCTGCCAGGGGTGTTCTTTTCCTCTGTGTGACTAAATCTTTTTTTACACACAAACCATGGAACAAAATACTTTATAAATGAGAATTCATTGAACTTACAACTACAGACTAACTACTAATCAGACTAAAGGCCTCCTATGAAGTTAAAGTGGTCATCAGCCCTTTGTCCACTATGACTTAGTCAATCGCTCCAGTAGGCCCTCAGACCCAAGAGACCTAAAACAAGCAGGAGAGCATCCTTTGCTCCTTCCTTACAATGTTTGCTATTCTAGATTGAGAAGTCTTGTGCTACCCATGTGATCATGTTACATCAGATGCTGTTCCGAGAAACTATACACAATGCATTCTGTGCCTATGCCTTATTGACCCTGATTAAGACGGAAGAAACATTCCACCAGGAATTAAATTTGTAAGGTGACATGGCACAGTCATGTGCCATGTCACCTTACAAATGTCACCACAGTAATAATTTCTTATGTTTTAACAAAGTGCACTTGAACTGGCAAATACAATCAGACACATACAAACATAACCACCTGGTTACACACCTGAGGGTATGGGCGGTGGGGAGAAGATCTCTAGGAAAGGACTGCGGACGGGTGTTGGGGCTCGTTTGCAGGCCTCGGCATCGCCGTTGTGAAAAAGAAGGTCAACTATCTCTTGGGTCCATGTGGTCCCTTATGTCCCCAAAACACAAATTAACACTGACATTATCCTGCACCACACCAAAATAACCGAAACATTTACTCAAGTCCAAGAATTGTATCTTATTTCACATATATATGACATTATTACACATTGAAACTACCCTTCTGAAAAAGGGTATCTACCCTTTTGAAAAAGGGTGGATACCCTTCTGAAAATTGGGAAACTACCCTTCTGAAACAGGGTAACTACCCTTTTGAAAAAGGGTAACTAGCCTAATCTCTCGTTACCTTTCTGAAAAAGGGTAACTACCCTTCTGAGAAGGGTAACTAATAATTCGTTACTCTCTCAAAAACAATAACTATCCTTTTTTGTGTACCTTATTGTAAAGTGTTACCTATATGTATTACATCACTTGGAATATTATAAATGTGTAAGCATCATTTCACTGTTGTTTGTTAAGACGGAACTAATTCTAACTATTTTAGTTTTATCCATGACAATGCATTACATTTTATAAGATTATCATATGTTTTGTTTGCAAACTATAAATCTCAAACAGTAACTAAGCTGTCAAATAAATGTTGTGGAGTAGCCTACAAAGTACAATATTTTCCTCTTATATATGGATGAGTGGGAGTTTAAAGTAGCGGAAAATGTAAAGGAACAGACCTACTCAAATTTGCACTATAGGTATGGGGCGCCGTTTGTAAAGCGGCTCGTATGGGGCGCCGTTTGTAAAGCGGCTCGTGCTGAAAATAACAGCAACATTTTGTCGGACAAATTTTTTGTTTAGCTTTAAATTGTTCAATAACTGATATGAAATTTTGAGGGTCACTTTCTTGCACATTTACAACATTTTTGTCAACTTGGAAATTTTTAAATTTAAATCCAAATATTAAATGTTACACCTAATGTTAAATGTAATATATATGCTAAATCTAAATCAAATGTTAAATCTAAATCTAAATCTAATGTAATCTAAATATTAATCTAATCTAATAATCAAATGAATCTAAATTTAAATCTAAATATAAATCTAAATCTAAATGTTAAATCTAAATCTAAATCTACATGTTAAATCTAAATATTAAATCTAATCTAAATGTTAAATCTAAATCTAAATGTTAAATCTAATCTAAATCAAATGTTAAATCTAAATATTAAATCTAAATCTAATGTTAATCTATCTAAATGTTAATCTAATCTAATCTAAATGTTAAATCTAAATGTTTCGGGTGAAACTAATATTTAGCTAATATGCAAATTAATGTCGGTAACCGGAAGTACCAAAATAAAAGCTCGAGGAGTCAGTGTATGTTTATAGTGTCAATAACGATAAAAATCCTCTCATTGGGAGATATGGACTCTTGAACTTGGATAACCGTGAAAATAACTACCTAAAATAATAAACACAGTTGGGGAAAACGGTATTTGAAGAGTACTTTGAGTTTTTAGTGTCACTTTTATGAATGGTTGGGAATTATAGCCACTATAGTCAGCCACGGGGGGGCTCACTTGACTGGTCTGTCACGTTCGCTTGCATTAACGTCGCAAGAGCCTATCCCCCGCCCCCGACAAGGCACTGACAACACTGCGAAATGTCCAACGAATCAGCGTTAGCCGAGAACATCGGCAGAGCCTCCTTGTGGCTGTACAAACTTATTAAACAGCAACACGACAGCCTCAGGGCCACCGCAGCCACCTCGGTAAGCATGTTTTCCAAATCACGGAGCTAGCATTGTCTTGTTGTCAAGGTAGTAGCAAATCTCTACTGGCTAGCTACCGTTACTAGTTTAGTTAAGTTAGCCCTTGACAACAGTGTTGCTAGCTCCGTGATTTGGAAAACATGCTTACCGGGTGCCCTGCGGTGGCCCTGAGGCTGTTGCAGTCGCTGTTGAATAAGTTTGTTCAGCCACCAGGACGGCTCTGCCGATGTTCTCGGCTAACGCTGATTCGTTAGACATTACGCATGACCATGGCCAACAGTACCGTGCCTTGTCGGGGGCGCGGGATAGGCTCTTGCTGACGTTAATCAGCGAACGTGACAGACCATCAAAGTGAGCCCCCCCGTGGCTGGCTATAGTGGCTATAATTCCCACACCATTCATAAAAGTGCCACTAAAAACTCAAAGTACTCTTCAAATACAGTTTTCCCCAACTGTGTTTATTATTTAGGTAGTTATTTTCACGGTTTATCCAAGTTCAGAGTCCATATCTCCCATGAGAGGATTTTATTCGTTTTTGACACTATAAACTACACTGACCTCCTCGACTTTTATTTTGGTACTTCCGGTTACCGACATTATTTTGCATATTAGCTAAATATTTAGTTTCACCCGAACATTTAGATTTAACATTAGATTAGATTAGATTTAACATTTAGATTTAGATTTAACATTAGATTTAGATTATATTTAGATTTAACATTTAGATTTAGATTTAGATTTAACATTTAGATTTAGATTTAACATTTAGATTTAGATTTTATTTTAGATTTAACATTTAGATTTAGATTTAGATTTAACATTTAGTTTAGATTTAATATTAGATTTACATTTAGATTTAGATTAATATTTAGATTTAACATTAATTTAATTAGATTTAACATTTAGATTTAGATTTAACATTTAGATTTAGATTTAACATTTAATTAGATTACATATAGATTTAACATTTAACATTTAGGTGTAACATTTAATTTTGGATTTAACTATTTAAAATATTTTCAATTTGACAATATTGTTGTAATGATGGCAAGAAAGTGACCCTCAAAATTTCATACCAGTTATTTAAACATTATTCAAGCTACATGTGACAAAATGTTGCTGTTATTTTCAGCACGAGCCGCTTTACAAACGGCGCCCCATATATAGGCTACATGTCACTACTGGCACCAACTATGTGAACACTGACAGAACTTCAATAAAAATTCAAATGACTAAAAAACATCATGTCCAAAACTGATTACTTACTTAGACCTAAACTAGTTGGCCTACCTGCTTTGGGGTAGGTGGCGATGAGGAGGTCTGAGGGCTCCGGACGGAAAGCCCAGATGGAGTCCCAGTTTTTGGCGATGAGGCTCATGAGAGGAATTCCTCTGACTGGGATGAGAGGGAAGCGAGATATGGACGAGTACGCCTTCGCAATGGCTTCACTGTAGGACAATTTTCCTTCCTCCGACATGACTAATACTGTCAAAAGTTTAGTCGATGAACCCAAAAACCAGACGTCAAAATGTGTAAAATGGCTCAGACGAGGCCAGTACGTGCTTCTTCCTGAGCTCGTGTCTGCAGCAGCTCCTCTTTCAGCTGGCTTTTGGTCCTTTGTCAAACCTGCACACTTGATTTGCTTTTGTACACAGTTAGCTGTCTGCAAACCTCTTCCTGCTTGATCTCTGTTTACTCATTCTCATATCTCATTATATCTTCCTTATCTCTCTTGTCTTGTGGAAAGGAACCGGTTTTGTCTTCTCTTCTCTCGATTTCTTCTGCTTTTCAGCCTAAATCCTCTTAAACATCTGAAAAACAATCCCTCCTGAATTCCCAGCTGAAGCGGAAATGCTTCAGTCACTGTAAAAATCTTTTCACCCTCTTTCTATCTTGCTAATCTGTCTGTCTGAGTGCTTTTACCAGGTTCTTGTCTGTCTGCGATCACTGGAACTTTCAGACCTACACTAAAGTGCTCTTATGTAACATTCCCAGTCACGTATGAATTCCACTTTTGCTCACAGGACTATCTGAACTGCTTGCTATGTGATTTGAGGAAAGGACAAGGGAGGGTCTTAAAAGGGCATGACACACCACATGGGAGCAAACTACAAAAAAGAGCCCCCCCCCCCCTTCTCCCCTTTACTTTTTTTTCACAAATCACACCCTGGTTATTGGTTTTGAGAGTTCCTTATAGGCCACACATTTGAGGCATGTGGGACAGTTGCACAGTGAGTGCATTGTCAGAAAACGTGTTTCAAGGAGGGGTTAGTTGGCTGCATGCAAATATCAGAGCAAGGCATTGCATTAGGTAATAAACAGATGCACCATCATCTGGTGCAGTGGTTTCCCAGTTGCAGACTTGTAAGTTGAAATTCAACACATTCATTTGCAGTATTATTAATGCTAGATGTTGATAGGGAATTAATCCATGATGACAGACTTAATTAATAGCAATTCCTGTATGACTCAGTCTGTATAATGAGTCATTAACTCATGAAGATCATTAGTTAACCATTAATGAATGAATATTTGTGCACCAGTGTTGTAAAATGTTACAAATATTTCTTAGAAAGAAAAATCTTTCTGTAAGAGAAAATGTTGACCCTCTATTAGCTGAAACCCACCTTTGGACCCAAACTTTTACAGTGAAAAAAACAAACAGTCAGTAAACGATAGCTTGAGAAATGTCTGCTCTTCTTAATTTAGCTTCCATAAGCTTGCAAAGTAGAAACATTTTACACGTGTAGACTAGTAGCTGGACGTGAATTTGTTCATGCCCAGAGTGCTCAGTTCAGCAAGACGCAGTTTGTTCATATACACATTCCAGGATTTCCACAAGCCGTTTCCTGCTGAATGTAAAAAATAATATTATCACAGGAAATAGGCTCAGCACGACAGTTGCCTGAAGCAGTGAAATATTTTGTCTTTTACAGTGCGGACACATTGGAATAAAAGTAAAGTTTAAAGCAATTTGAAGCTTAAATTCTGAGCTACGCAAGTTGAGAGTTAAAGGTCCCATATCATGCTCATTTTTAGGTTCATACTTGTATTTTGGCTTTCTACTGGAACATGTTTACATGTTTTATGTTTAAAAAAAAACATCATTTTTCTCATACTGTCTGACTGAATATACCTGTGTTAACCCTCTGTCTTAAACACTGCGTTTTAGTGCCTGTGCTTTTAAGATCTGCATGGTGTTGGAATTTATAGTTGCTTTGCTTAATATTTTGTGAATTATAATCATCATTTGAGGGTGTTGTGTTCAGTAGGGGTGAGTGAATGTTGCAGTGGAAAAGAACATTAGGCGAATGTTACAGTTGAAGAGATAACACCAGACAAAGGAATAGACTATGATCCTTGCAATAAATTATGTTTTTACATGACCTTGTTTGTATATACCAAAACCTAAAGTTGCTGAGCTTTTTTTTGCGAGTGTCTGAAATGTGGGAATAAGGGGACAGCCGAGGAAGAGGAGGTAGGACAAATAGGTAATCTACTGCAAGAGACTTATCTCTCTGTACTTTGCCTGCATCTTGTCTCTAGAACGTTTAGTAATAAAGTACACTCTATACTCCAACTGCAATTGAGAATTTCTTCCTTCCAAAAAAGAACCTTGGGGCACTATTGTAGCCCAACACTGGTCATCTGCACTCTTGGTGCCTCTGCACCGTTGCTGCAGCCGGGGAATGACTGTAACAACGCTGTAGCAGCACTTTCTACCTAGACTATATAGAGTCTATATCTTTGATGTTCCACTTCCGGGATTTCTCCATTGTCAAAGGTTATTCTGCCGATTTCACTCGTAGGGAGGATATCCGTTACCTTGGGCTCCTTTTGTGTTGGCATTTTAAACTCTGGTCGATTTAAGAGGACCATGGTTAACCTTTTCTCAGATCTCTGCAGGGTAAATCTAGACAGTTAGCGTGACTATTTGTCCAATCTGAGTTTCCTTTTGCACGACTAAAACAACTTTTGAACGTACACGTGTTCCAACTAAACAAGTTCCTTCCTGAGGCTATTTTGCAGTGGCATCGCGGCTTTTCCCGGTGCCTAGCACCGCTTAGACAATTGTGATTGGTTTGAAGACATGACAAATTACCACAGTATGTTTGTCTCCCATCCTGGAATTCTGTGTGAACTAGCCAGACTCTCCTCCACAGCGCCGTGGTGGAGAACGGTCTGGCAAAGTGAGACTAACCTATTTATAATATAGCTGCTACATCACAACCGTATGGAAGTCAGGGCGGCACAGTTTCTGATGCTTTAACAGTGCTTACATAGCACCTAGACCTTTATAATCAGAAAAGACATGGTTTCTCACTTTTTACAATATGGGATCTTTAAAATTCTATATACAGACAGGATTTTAAAAGAGTTGCAAGGACAATAAGAGAGATAACAATAAAGAATAGGGTTTCCTCACTGATTTCATGCTTTTGCCCTCAAAAGCTTTCAATTTACAAAACAAACACAGAAAGTGTGTCAGAGGTTACGGTACAAAAGGCAGGTTTAGGCGGTAAAAGCAGACTTGGCACTAGACTGAAAAAAGGTCACCATCTTCTGTGAATCTTCTGCAGTGATTAACTTTTTAATGCAGGAATAAATAATTAAAGTAAACTGAGAAAGTTAACCTCAGACAGTCTGTTAAAAAGCCAGAGACCTCGCAAAGCATCTAAGTACAGTATGTGAATTTACACACAATCCTTTGTTTTCAGTGATTGAAGGATTCAAGCAAGACGTTCTTTGTGTAGACAACGTGTTTGTTTAATTGACTTTATCATGTTTATCAGATGAAGGCTAAACCAATCATGAATAAAACGTCTGCAAAACACTGATTTTAATCTGTGCGGCTCCACACAATCACATCTGGGAGCTCAGTTTTTTTCTTTTGGTTGGTATGCAGCTCTAGGAGGAGCATTTCTGCAAACAAAACAACAGTCAAAGGATAATCAACCATTAGGAACCATTAAAGATTAAGACGTAGAGTAATGGTGAATGAACTTGAGGTCAGGGCCCTGTGTTTTTTTTTTTACACAGAAACAGCTGTAAAGAAGGGAACACTTTGTTCACTGTCACCACCTTCACCATTAACACACTCTTCATTCTGAGTACAGGAGTACAGTGAAGCTTACTGACAGCCAGGTCTGTTTAACACACCGGATTTTGGAAATCTCAGGCAATCAGAATCAAAAGTCTCAATGCTCAACTCTGATTTTCTGCTCTAATTTAATGGGATACATAATTCTTTTGGCTAAACTTTAGTTTTCACAACTGTTTACAAGTTTATAATTTGTTCATAACCTGGTCAATGGCGGTCCTGAATGTTCTTTTCTAGTAGTCTTGCAACCAGCAGAGGGGCACAGCTAGAGACCTATGTACTCAGTCATTTTCCAACAAACTATATAAAAGGTTTGACAAACCAGTTTGCTGTAGTAACCAGGTAAAAGCTGTGACTATTTTGGCAGCTACTGGGGATATGGGGTGGGACTCCTGTAAAGCAAGATAAAAGGTCAGCATGGTCAGTTTTCAACAGGGTGGCTACTAGTAAAATATTTTTGGCGGTGAATGAGGATCGGAAATAATTGTATTTACTAGAAAAGGGGATGTTAAAACACTTCTTACATTGAAGAGAATTTATGTATTTATCATAGCTTTTAGTTTTCAGTTTGTGAGTTAAAACTAACGGTACAGGATTTTTACTATTGTCTTTCACGTAGGTCCAAAACGTCATGTTTAGCAGTGTGATAAGTACAGGTCCAGCTATCCAAAAGCAATTAAGTAACATTTTAATTGAAATAGGGCTCACATCATGAAGTGATCTTCCTTTTCTTTCTCATTCCTAATTTATTAACATTGTTGGAGGGAGTCTGAGACCTAAGATGAATTATTAAGATAAATAAAGACCTTGAACTTTGAAATGAGAGCGAACAAAATCCAAGAATACAAACAGAATTCTTTTGTTGTCTGGTCTAGCTCTCAAGGAACATTTTGTTTACCTCTGATTGACATTTACTTCAGTCTACAACCTTGCGGGGGGCTCGTAATATCCTCATGGCCACTGAGGTATTGTAATTACCTCATGAGGAAAAATAGTGAGGTCAAGAAATCAACGTATATATTCCTAGCATCATAGAGCCCAGAAGTTGCCTACTATCATATTAGAAGCATTGTACAAATAGTAATAATCTGTTTAATTGAAGGAGAAATGACTCTCAGGAATGTAATTTAATCTACTTACACCCCCCTTAAATGAACTTGTATGTAGCCCCCCCAGGGCCCTGGCTCAGGCCAGGCCAGATTCACACAATCAAAGTCCTAGTTACCTAGTACCATAGGTAACCAAAACACACTCACATGGGAGAGATGAAGGCAGGAAAAAGAATGCAGGTAATCCGATGAAACATTTCTTGTTGGCATTGTACTGTGAAACTTGATAACTCTTGGGGTAACAGTTTTTCTTCAGAAGTTTAGGACATACATTTGGGTCAATGATTGAATATGTAGGCCAAGTCCAATAAAATCACTGCTTTTCCATTACCATTTTTACTGTCATATGTGCCTGCTTCCTCTGGGACATAGATACCTCATAACTCCGTAGAGTCCAGACACAGGAGGCATTAAATAAGCATATGCAGCAAAATTACTGCATGACCTCTTCAGTTAATAAATGCTTTCTCATGGAGAAATTGCTGTATTTGCATGCTAAACTCTGTAACTCAGACATTTGGTGCTGAGGGGAATGTTTATGGGTTAATAGCTCATTGTTCTCTAGATTATCCACTTAAATGTAACTGGATGTGTATGTCCTGACATGTCAGACCTTAAATCTAGGTTGAGAAGCACAAAATAGCACACAAAAAAGCTAGTACATTTCATTTTAACCCTCATGTTGTCCACGGGTCAAATTGACCCGTTTTCCTACATCAATGTTCTTTTTAATTACCCCCAAAGAACATGATTGATTCCATACAATACTCTTTGGCAAGTACAAATCCCTTCTTTCATTAATTTTGGTGGGGGGGGGGGGGGGGGGGGGGGGTGTCTTATTTTTTTAAAGCATTTGGAGAAACAAATTGAAGTGGTTTTGAAATAGTATTGAGTAACGTACATTCCTATAATTTTAGTCTACTCTAAATAATTACTAATTTCTGCTTTTCTAACTCAAACATTAGGTAAAATTTCCTATAAATGAGGTTCATTGACCATACATTTCAAAAATAACTGTAAAACTAAAGTTAATAAGTTAGCGTTACGTAGTGTTACGTAGTGTTGAAAACGTCAAAAAGAAGTGACTAACATCGACAAAAAAAGCGTAAAAAGTGTTGAAAAAAGGGACAAAAACCTAAGAAAAAGTTAAAAACATCGATAAAAAAAGCGTCAACAAAAGTGTTGATTTTCACTTTTGACGTGAAGACCCTACAAGGGTTAAGTTGATATTCTGGAGACAAGCTCAACTCATCCATTATCCCTCGGATAAAACTCAAATGTACAATCTAAAGCCTATATTTTGGAATATGTAATATATTATGGTAAGACCATTGCTAACTGATCACATTGACAAAAAAAGGTTAGAAAAATATATTTCTTCTCTTTTACAGGTTTTACGGTAGTGTTAACGGAAGTTGCCTTGACAACTTCCTTGGTAACAAGAAGAAGCTTTTTCTCGGTGTATTTTGTCTAGCACCCATGGAAAACGTTTTCTGAATTGCTTATTTCATTTTGTCGTTAGTTTATTTCATCGTAAGAATTCATGGGTGTAAATTTGTAACGAGTGACGTAGGAGACATAAATCCAGCCAACTGTAAAGTGACCATTGTTTTAACATACAACCATCTAGCTAGACATTGCACTGTTGACCGCAACATGTCTCTTTGACAAAATGAATTCCCGCCAGTGGTTTTCAATTCAGATATGTATCGTCTTGTGTGGACGTCTGGCCCACGCAGCCACAGAATCCGTGACTCCCAGCCCTATGGATGGAGTGTCGTCCAGCTCAGCAACTTCTACTCCGGGCGGTACAACGGCCGTGGACTCCAGGTCAACCACGGCGCTGACTGCGTCTCAAGCTCCCCTTGTGGTGTCCGAAGAGCCCCCTGCAACCACCGTCCAACCTCTTGTGGCTTCAGAGGGTAACTAGCTATCTTGTCTTTGTTTGTTTGTTAGGCCAAGTAAGCCTCTTATCCTAGTTTTGATGGTTTGATAACCAGAGGTGCTATACAGCTACGTGAACAGTCAAGCTGTCTCCCCCTGTTTGTGCAAGCCAGACCCAATTTCATTTTTGTACATCTTTAGCTTCTCAACCCTATCGTCTGTTTCAGGTGCCCCTTGGCAATGCAACCAACGGTGTTAAAACAATACCAGATTCAAATACTGTGGTTTACATTTTCTCTTTTGTGCAGTGTAATAGCTGCTGAACTTCAGGAACTATTATCGCTTACTAACGATATCTCAGACCCTAATTGGAGACTCTGATTTAGAACTCAGTAATTATTGATTCTATAATTATTGATTAAAGTGTACAGTTTCAACTAAACATCTTGGCTTTAGCTAGATCTAAGTTATTTCCAGTAAGATCAATGGTCAGAAACATTGTTGAATTCACTTTTTACAACTATTGCGTACAATAAACTCAATAAAGATTTTAAAGAATTGACAGTGTCACTGTCAAGAGTACACAAGGAGACAGTGATTGTCTACTCATGTACTCTTGTTAAACCAGTAAGCACAAAACTGAAGTTTTTCTTGACTAACACAAGTCATTTCTGTTGTTTTTATCAAGGTTGTCTCTGTGATTTAACCCCTGACTTCTGTGACATCGGCTGCTGTTGTGACACTGTTGATTGTGGTATTGCGAACTTGAGTACCGTCTTCACCGGATGTCCACAGAAAGCCATGTAAGTCTTTTGCACACGCTTTGTAGTCATAACACATAAAGTTCACATTTTTAGCATTGAAAAGTTTTTTATTATTTTATTTCACAGATCAGGAGTTTGCATTGAGAAATGGCTGATGTTTAGGGCTAATGTGGATTCATCTCTTGTCACTGTGACTGACTCATTGTTTTGTGTACGGCCTAAAGGTACGTAGATGTAATGAGAATATTTTCATTTAAAATAAATACCCCACCAGGGGAATCACTGAATATATTACAGCTACAGTAATTTTCGCAAGAGCGTATCAATGTACAATATATATGAATCCCCCACTAATGCAGCATCTCCCAACAGATAATGCACCACAGTCCCTCCCAGCTCTACCTCAGTATCCAACTTTAGGGGACTCATACCACTTCTCTCCACCAGCACCTACAGGCAGCAGCCACAGCAGAGATTTCTACAGGGTAAACCCATAAGATGTTTTTCTGCTTGCCATAATACAAGTACCATAATACATTTTTAGACAATACTACAACTAAATGAGGGAGTCTATTTTTATTTATATATATATGTATGTATGTATGTATGTATATATA
>NC_045753.1:20017346-20019283 GCF_008692095.1 Etheostoma spectabile
TATATATATGTATGTATGTATGTATGTATATATATGTATAAAATATTCTTTAATTTTTGTATATACATGTATTGTATATATCTGTAATATATATATACATATATATATATATATCTGTAATATATATATATATATTACAGATATATATATATGATTCTTTAATTTTTGTAGGTTGATGATGTCATCCAGACATATTTCTCCAGCTCGTCTGTGCGGAGTCTCCTTCATCAGCCATCTCCAGGGGCTGCTACTGCCTTGTGTATCAACCGCAACCCTGCAAGTAAGTTCACACCAAATAAAAAAGTATGTCAAACTGTTGCGTGTTGCAGTGTAGTAGAGTTTCCTCAAACATTTTTAAATCCAGACCTGCTATCTAGGTTAAGTTTGGTGTCTGGGATTTTCTCTCATCCGAATGATTCACATGTCAATCTCTCAGTGCACTAGTAAAATTACGTGAAATCCTATTTAGCCATAAGGCCCCTTTGTCCCCATTTTCCAGTCCCTGAAGTACTCTCATTGCAGTTACAAGTAATTGCTTTTGTGAATGATGAGCAAACTCAAACGGAAATTTGAAGTAATTTTCTTTTGTATATTTGTGCTGTTTTTATAAAATTATACAATATGCTTAAACAGTCATTGCATTGCTATACTGTATTTGAAATATATTGTGTCTGTATATCACAACCATATTAATTCAATTCAATTCAATTCAATTTTATTTATAGTATCAATTCATAACAAGAGTTATCTCAAGACACTTTACAGATAGACCACACTCCAGAATTTACAAGGACCCAACAGTTCTAGTAGTCTCCTCCGAGCAAGCAACAGTGCGACAGTGGCGAGGAAAACCTTCCTTTTAGGCAGAAACCTCGGTCAGACCCAGGCTCTTGGTAGGCGGTGTCTGACGGGCCGGTTGGGGTTGAATGAAGAGTGGCAATAACAAAAATAGAAAAATTAGTAGTTTGTAGCAGTTCTTTGTAGTAGTTCATGCATAGCAGGACGTGTGGCGCATTACAAGGCCCAGCAGGACGTAGCAGGACGTAGCAGGGCACTGCAGTGTAGCAGTTGAACATGGCATCACAGAACGTGTAGCGGGACCAAGGCGACAGCTGCTACCCTGATTTTGGAGCCTCTCTGATCCAATATTAATCATTATAACTCTTTTTTTCAAAAAAAACAACAACAAAACTTCTGTTTTCTCCTTCTTGCAGAGTTCTTGAGGTCTGTGTCTCTGTCTTGTACCCGCATGTTGACTCCTCAGTCGTGCACCACAGACCCAAATTTAAAGGCCCGCTCCTACTTCTCTAACTTGAACTTGATCAAGGTTAGTGAGTCTGTCTGCACTAAATGCTTTTATGCAGACAATTACTGGTGAGAATCTCAGATAGGTTAACATCAATATGTTTATTTTATTACAGATTCCAATAGTTGAGGCGGCACAAGTGTCAGACTTACTGGTAAGTCACTGATTGTACATTTTGCACTTAACATGCCTCTACACAAGTTGATACAATAAGCTTACAAAATAATCTGCCAACGCTAGCATTTTGGGTTTTTGCCCTGCAGGTTGCAAAGCACAAGTCTTAGAATTAAACAGTATACCTTGTACTATATCTACAAACAAAAAATCTATCTGTAGCACAAATAATTAACTTGTTAGGTTTCTTCAACTTACAAGTTTGGCCTCTTGAGAGGATTTTTTTTGAAGTAAGTGATTAGCCTGTAAAGGAACAGTATTTGCATTAAAAAAAGACATCTTAATTAGTAAATGCCATTTAAATGAAGCGCTGTACTAACTTTTGTTTCAGATCCCAGTTACTCCACTGACTGACTGGCCTGTGCCAAGTGAACAAAACAATTCCTGTGTCAATGTGGTGAAAAATGTAAGTAGATGAAAATTCAGGATCCCTCCTACACACACACACACACACACA
>NC_045753.1:20019293-20024893 GCF_008692095.1 Etheostoma spectabile
CACACACACACACACACACGTTTCCTAAATCACACAAATTCTTTAAACCTAGTTCTCCTGGTACTCCCGTAGGTGGAGTTTGTCATTGGATACACAGGCCGAGGGGAACTTACGTATGCAACAGTGAACATAGTCTTAGCTGATGTGGATCCAAATCAGTTGCTGTTGCAGACACACTCTGTACAGTTCCAGGTAGTTAAAGCCACATATTTCTTCACTAAATGCACTACAAATTCAAACACTTACATTAATACCATTTCTTTCTTCCAGCTGGCAACACCCAGCCCCACTCCCAAAGGACCGATCCCTGCTGTGGGACTCAGAGTGGGCTCTCCTGTCATTGGTCGCTTTGATGGAGAAGTTAAGCCTGTATCCTCACAAACAACATCATGAACTTCACCTTCAGTTATTGTTTCATTTATCCAGCTAGCTTTGAGTCAATCATGCATCACGGTTCCTTGACAGTGAGTTAGCTGACTACACTGGGGCTGTCACAGAGTGGGGAGTGTTCCTCGGACCCCAGCAGACGAGCAGTCGTCCTCTTCAAACACAACACAGTCACTGGCTGCACATTCAGGTAAGTAGTTGCTTCTATCATCTAGTTTTAACTGATGTTTCTTACATGAAGAGCAGTGGTGGAGTTGCTAAAAATGAGTCCTAGTATTAAAGATTATTATGATGCAATGGGTTTTATTGAATCTTCCATGTGTCGTTTTGCTTTCTGTATGCTGTTTAGCTCCCCATCTAGTGACTGTTCAGAGCTGCGTTCCCAGATTTATGGGATCTTGCAGGGACTTGCTACGCCCGATGTGATGGCCATGAACTCTGGCTCCCAACCGGACTGGACAAGAGCTATCACCCAGGAGTGTCCTGTCAGTCTGCAGGTACAGCTGAATCAGCAATTAAAAGTAAAAAAAATATTTAAAAAAAGTTGATTAACTGAATGTTATGTTTTTAGATTATCTGAAACTATTCATTGTGTGCCTGTGGTGGCCATGTGTTCCTCCTATTTGTTTTATTCCCTCTCACAGGAAACATGTGAATTAGGCTGCGTCCTCCCCTACTCTCTCTCTGTCAGAGTACTGTGGGCCCGCCAGGGTCTCTTAGACCTTCCTCAGAACTACATCCTGGGGGCCAAATACCTTTTTCAGTGTCAAAATTTCAAGGTACGCACATATACTCTCTCACTTCGAGGTAAGCATCACAATTAATGTTTATCTGCGCAACCCACGTCGTTTTCACCTCTATGAAGATGTTAAAATACTCTCCTCCCACTTCTCCCCTCAGTGTCCTCAGTCGTCTCCTATTGCTCTGACAACGGAGGTGACGTTTGTTGACACTACAGTTTACCCAGAACCCCCCAGAGGCTTGTCTCAGCCTAACTGGAAGTTTCCATTTGGTTTCTTCACCAGAGGCACTGCTGAGCTGGACGGGCACATTGCCGTTAGCGGCAGTGACACTGGGAAGGTCGCGTGGAGTTTAACGCTGTTCACAGTAATGGTACGAACAGGATTAGAATTCATCAGCAGGTAGTCGGATAGCTAACAGTGGAGCAGTCAGGGAGCTGAGAGAGCTTCTTATCTTGAGGAAATATTTTTAAATTAAAGAATGTTTACTATGTCATTTAAATTAAATATTTTTTTTCTTCATTATAAAATAAAACATATAGAAATATTAATTTATTCTTTTGTACATTTTCCGGAATTCATACTTTTTTACAAGACATTTTTACGAGTTATCATTTCACTGAGGTAAAGCTGCATTTCTTGCACATAGCTCCTCTTCTCTCTCCTTCTTTTGGTCTGGTCGGTTTCTGTGCGTTCTTCTCTCCTTTTGTCCTGTGTGGTGTACGTAGTTAAGGAGATGGACAATTGCAGCAGGAGTGATACCTTGCAAACGCGTAGCAGCACCCAGCTGATAAACGATAGACGATAAAGCATAGTATTAGTTGCATGTTAATTTCTTATTAATTTCCTTTTTTTTTAATTAAACCGCACAAAAGTTTTCTTTAATTTAGCCAGAACAGAAATTATTAGGAAGCAGTAAATACACTATACTCACAGTGCTGGGTCGTACTCTGTCCAAAATCTCTCTGACTTCCTGAGACAGAGACACCGGCAGAGAGAAATAGTCTATGTCCTGTGGAAGAGACATGTTCTCCTCCTTCTGAATTCTCTCAATCTCTTTCTTCTGAAGGTTACAGTGAGGTCTGTACACAGCTAAATAACAGGAGAAATGATTTATTGAGAAAATATGAACAATGCTATGGTAGCTATGGACAATATCAGAGCAGCATTTTGAAGCAGAGCCGAAGGACACTAGAGCCATGAAGGCAAGGTTCCCCTTCCCTGCTGCTCCAAAATTCCAAAACCAGATTCTTACCCTCTATCTTCAGTCTTTGTGAGAACTCCATGTGTGGTGAAAGGCACTCTGGGAAGGCAGATGCCAGCATTTCAAAGGACACGTCGTTGTACTGCAGCATGTCCATACCACTGAAAAAAGAAGCCACAAAGTAACAGTCAGGACCAAAAATGTACCACTTTTGATGTATCTTGAGATGAAACGTCAGACATGCTCTGCTGGGCAGACTTGGTCCATGACACTGGTGAGTCCAAATATTTGTCACTCACGTCAGTACAGTGCCCTTAGCCTCGCTCATACGCATGTCGGGCAACTTTTTTCTCCAGTTGTGGGTGGAAAAAGAGAGCGCCTGAAGGGCTGCCAGTGCATCCTGCAGACTGTCCCTTACTCTCACAGCCTCCTGGTAGCGCAAGGTGGACACACATCCCACCTCCTCAAACCCTGGCGGAGGAAAACGTTTATGATTGGAGAAAAACTAGAAAGTAGAACAACAACTCGTAGGACCCATCATGACTCTGTACAGTGTCCTCACTAACCAGAGACAACTTCTGTTATGATTCGACACTATGAACAAAATTGAATTGAAATAAATGACTCCACAGGTTGTCTCACATCCGGATATGTCTGTAAAATAATTAAAGTCCCAGGCACTATGCCTACCTTTCAGAGTGAGGCGGAGGTCAGCGTTGTCCGGCCTTAGAGAGGTGCGAAACTCAGCCCGGCTGGTGAACATGCGGTACGGCTCTGTAACGCCTCGACTCACCAGATCATCAATTAGAACTCCAATATAGCTCTCTGTCCGAGACAATGCCACAGGTGGCATGGAGAGCGCCCAGCGGGCAGCATTCACCCCCGCCCACAGGCCCTGCACAGACAGAAACAAGAGTAGGGCTGCAACTAACAATTCTTTTCATTATCGAATAAGCTGTTATTTTTTTTGATGATTAACTGATTAGTTATTTGGTCTCCAAAATGCCAGAAAAAACGAATAGTGAATAATGCTGATCAGTGTTTCCCAAAGCCCAAAATGATGTCCTCAAATGTCCTGTTTTGTCCACAACTCAAAGATATTCAGTTTACTGTCATAGGGGAGTGAAGAAACTAGAAACTATTCACATTTAAGAAGCTGGAGTCAAAGAAGTTAAACTTTTTTTTCATAAAACCGATTTTTGCTTATCAAAATAGTTTGCTATTAATTTAGTAGTTGATAACTAACTAATCTTTTTTTTAAGCAAAACAAACAAAAGGTAAAACCAGTTAGACAACAAGCTCCTCATTCTGTAACTCCTGGAAAATGAATCCAACTATGCTTGTGATACGCTCCAGAGCGTGTGCTGTGAGGTTGTGGCAGAAGACTTAAAATTGGTTGACATCAATGCAAGTTTTATGAACCACAATTCAAACACTGAATTGCTAAATATAGTGTACAGAAAAAAAAGCAGCTACCTGTGCAGCAGCCTCCTCGTACCCTGTTGTTCCGTTTATCTGACCGGCCAGAAAAAGACCCTGAGTGCTTTTCACCTGCAGGGCAGGGCTCAGCTGAGTGGGACACACAAAGTCATACTGCACACCATAACCTGAAAAAGCCCAAAATATAAAAAAACATTCAGGCAACACAGTAGATATGCTTTTAGATGAATTATTGATTACTATGCAGATCAAACGGGATTCATGCAGTGAATACCAGGCGTGTGGATCTCAGCTCTGTGCATGGCAGGGATTTCTCGGATGAGGCGGAGCTGCACGTCAGGGGGCATGGTCATGGAGAGACCCTGAGGGTATAAAAGGTCAGAGGTCACCCCCTCAGGCTCCAGCCACACCTGGTGCTGTCTGCCTGGGAAACGAAGCACTCGTGACTCAATGGAGGGGCAGTATCTGTGACAGACAAAGACTAGAGTTAATACTTTTCAGTTTCAGAACACACTGCGTGTGTGTGTGTGTGTGTGTGTGTGCGTGTGTCTGTGTGTGTGTACCTGGGACCCTTGGTGTCTTGCTGTATGTGACAGTTGAGATGAAGACTCTCCTGTACCACTCTCTCTACACCAGGAGTAGTATAGGTCAGGTAGCAAGGCAGCTGCTCTTCAGGCTGAATAAGTGTTTAGTTGCCAAATAAAAGTAAAAATTAAAAAATGAGTCCTTTTGTTGACTAAACCAAAACATTTAACAGACAGTACTTTATAGATCTTCTATACTTCTGAATTTGTTTAACCTTTCCTTGTATACTAGTGCTGTAAAAACTGTTAATTTAATTTACCTTGCAGCGTGTGTGTGTATTAAGGAAGCTGAATGGAGTTGGATGACTGTCAGGGGGGTGAACGTGAGCCAAGGAAAGGTCTACTGAATCCTTCACAATCCTGGGAGGGGTACCAGTCCTCAGCCTGCCTATCCTTAGCCCCAGCCTCTCCCTCAGTGTCTGGGACAGCCCAGCACTCGATGGCGCGTCTCCAATCCGACCCCCGGGGGACATGCTTTGGCCCAGGAAGAGGGAGCCAGACAAGAAAGTACCAGTAGTCAGAACCACGGAGCTGGCTGAGATCAGGTGGCTTCCATTTGCTAAGACAATGTCAAAACAAGTGCAATATCATGAACTGATTAACAGATCCCTTTTTTCTGTAAAATGTTGAAAGTGCATTTTCCTGGTTGGTGCATTTGTTAGATATCAGATGTCCAACAACTCCAGAACTGATTGGCTTCAACATTTAATTTGAATCCTAATCGTAATAGCATAGGATATAATAGCCATATTATTTTCTCTCTACCCAAACGTATCCCAGTGACTCTGTGTTGTCCAGGCTCCTCTGGGTTTGGTTCTGATACCAGCAGCTCCTCTACTGAGTCCTCCAACACCGTCAGCCTGGGAGTGGACAGCAGCTCAGACTGTATGAGAAACACCAGGCAGACGCACAGTTAACATTTTTTTAATCCATTCACAGACAAAAATTCTGTTATACTAAACAGAAAATGAAACCACATTTGTGTGTAAGATACCTGAATAAATTCGCGGTAGCGCTGACGGTCCAGCTGGGCCCTCGGGCCCCACACAGCGGGGCCTTTTCTACGATTCAGAATGGAGAAATGGATCCCAGCCCAGTCTCCTGCTCGACCACACAGCCCATCCAGAGCATCTACCTCCTTCACCAGCTGTCCCTTCCCTACTCCTCCCAGGGACGGGTTACAGGACAAGGCACCTGGAGCGATGTGATAGGAGAAGGAGTATGTATATATATATATATATATAT
>NC_045753.1:20024903-20029036 GCF_008692095.1 Etheostoma spectabile
ATATATATATATATATATGGTAGAACGTTTTTAATTAAAAAACAAACAAAAAAAACTACCTAGATTGCACTAAGAAGATGTTTTTTAAAGGGCAAACTGTCTATTTCTCTCACCAATGGTTTGTATTTTCTGTGAGACCAGTAGTGTCTCTGCTCCCACTCTGGCGGCCGCCGCCGCTGCCTCTGTCCCTGCGTGACCCCCACCCACAACAATGACATCATAATGCTGTCTTGCAAGGTGACTGCCAAGTCTGGAAACCAGTGACAGAAAACTCTGCAGGGGTGGAAGCTTCTTTGTCAACATGTGGGGTGCATACCTGGAGTGAGGGTTAGGTGGTCAGAAATGTGAACATAATGGCATTTTTAATGAGAGCAGTACAGAGTGAGGAGAAAAATCTTTGGTTAAAAAGAAGTCACTTGATGCTATTCCTCCATCAAAGGTAAGAGGGTCTCTAAGAAAGAAAATACTAACACTAGGCTTGGGCAATATATCAATATTATATCGACATCTTATATCGACATCGGATATGAGACTAGATATCATCTTAGATTTTCACTATTGTAATATCGTTGTATGGCATAAGTGTTGTTTTTCCCAGTTTGACAGGCTGCATTACAGTAGTGATTATCATATATCCATAAGATCGTAGTTTTCCATTTATCTTTGAATAGATTCAGAAGTACAATGACAGATAATTTAATAGGCCTACATACATAACACAACTGTCTCTGTTGCAACACCCGAATCAGCTTGAGTATTAAATGTACTTACAATTTCTTTGGCAGAAGACGAAGAAGGTATTTTGTTTAATTTCCAGAATGATGTCAGAACAAACTAAAATTCAAGGAAAGATCAAGACCTTTGAGAAAATAACCTAACTCCTATTACACAAACGCTCTTTATGGAGGCTGCCATGCTGTACTGTAGCTTACAGTCGTAATAACTGGTGTATAGACGCACTGACAATGTTGTTTAATAGGTCAAGTCAGTTTGTTTGCCTTTAGGCATTGGCTGTTCTTATACTATGTCATTAATGAATTCATGAATGAAATGAAAACATAAAGCAAGCAACAGCAACATACACATGAAAAGATAAAAGGTGAAGGTGGAATTAATAAATATTAAGGTAATGCTTTGTTAAAAAAACAAAAACAAAATAACAATGTTGTTTTGTGTGGTAACTGCCACGTGTACAGTAGAAACCATCCATTCTTGTTTATATCTGAGATAAATCAGGATTAATCAAATATCTTTTCAATGCACACATTATTCAACGTACGCGCGCTCCCTAGTAGGTCAAAAGCGCACGCGCATGTCAACGCCCCCACCCCCTTTCAGCCGGTTTCCAGTCAGCCGCGCGCGGATTGAGTCAAGTGAACCTACCGAGAGGTGGTGTTGACCAACCGCAGCAGGTTTTCAGTAAGAAACCTGAAGAAATCAAGTTCTTAAGGCAACTGACAGTGACGCCAAGACCTCTATTTCGAAGGG
Organism: Etheostoma spectabile; assembly: GCF_008692095.1. NCBI lineage: Eukaryota > Metazoa > Chordata > Actinopteri > Perciformes > Percidae > Etheostoma > Etheostoma spectabile. Next base: position 20,026,392 of record NC_045753.1, read on the forward strand.
TCAGCGGTGCCGGAGTTAAGGCGACGCGACAGAGAAAAGAAAGTAAACCCCGGAGGGAAATCGCCCGAAGTGAGCTGGAGGATCAAAGCTAGCTAATGCTAAGTTAGCCAGCTATTGCTACATAATTATACGGAAACTCGTGTAATTTCATAAGTATATTGCTTTGACATAACCACTGCGGTTATAGAGTAGATAGTCAGGGGAAAATAGTTAACTTATATGTCACATTTAATTTAAATAGCGAGGTGTTTTGCCTATATATTTTAGGCCACACGCGACTGGTATTCAGTTAGCAAGAGTAACGTTAGCTTCACAATAGCCGGTCTTACTGAGGCTACACCAGCTCTGCGCTCCCCAGGACAGGTGATATTGCTAAAGATAGTTCGCGTCAAAGCAACTTCACATCGAGAGTTATCAGTGTTTATAAATTAGATTTCACTTGGTTGTGTCTAAGCCTTGTGCTTCGCAATGCTGAAACAACAGCAGCAACCCGGCTCAGGCGGGAGGAAAGCGTCTAACGGAACCTCGGGCCCCGCCGGTATGTCTTCCCCAGTCAGCGGCATCAACAGTGGCAACAGGACACCGGCCGGGAGGTAAGCGGGTTGGGCGATTCCTGTCAGGACAGTGCGGGGATTGTCCTGTGACTTGGAGGCCTACCGGTTAAGGCGTTGTGTGTTCAGTGGGTGTGTCTCGGAAATGGAGCTTCTCTCCAATGAGATTAGTTCATGTTAGATTGACTGGGTCTCTGGGCCAATCAGAACGCCCTAATTGAATAGAAGACAAAAAAGGGAGGTGAGTCCAAGTGTGGTGAAAGTGAGCATCAAATCGGCATACAAGCTATGTAAAGTTTATCTGGCCTGTCAGTGCAAGCAAAGGGACGTTGATGATTGAAAAATGTAAAAGTTTACAACAACCCGTTTTGTAGCCAAGAAAATGTTACAGAATCATTATAATTAACAACGAATTGTATGGCCAGTATTATGTCATGTGGTCTAATTCCTTGAGGTGTCGTTACTGAACTCTTGCCAGCTTCGTTTCAGTCTTTGTTTTGCAACAGTCAATTTGATACCATCCCATGTGTGCATTTTATGTTCTTCCCTATTCCTTTATTTTATTAAGTGTTATCTATTTTAAAGGGATAAGTAAACTGATATGTTTTTGAGATGTCAATTGAAAATTATACTACACATTACCTCCTTGAAAAATGCCCCTGTTCTGATGCCAGTATTTTTAGCCTAAGCCACAAAAGTGGCATGTGGACACCTAGCACTACACAAGAAAGGTTGAGAGTTGCTGTAAATTATACATTCATAATGGATATGCACTGTAGAGATTTTCAATGCACTAGGAATGTTGATTTGGGAACTTGTTAAACCTGCAAGTTAAGCTCGTCTAACTATGTTGTATATGTGGATATGTGACGCTGCCTTGACGGGCATTGAAGTTATAAAGTTTCTAAACGGACAAACATGTTTTTTAACTGTGCTGTTCTTCCCAGGAATCGAACTTCTGCAAAACCATCATTCCAGTCATCTCCTGTGAGTATCCGGATTCAGTAAAGTTGGCCAGCAAACAAGCACACAACATATTTTGTACAATGTTTAAAAACAAAGAGACACAATTTAAGAAATGTCTCATCTTTAAGTCCCAAAGCATCACCTTCTGGACATTTTAAGGTGTGATATCCTACTCAATTGAAAATTTGAAAATATGGATGGGACATTTTTGTGTCCCTCAAGTGATTATAATTTAAAATATAAGAATGTTTTTCTCCTGCATTTACTAACATCACTGATGTAAAAATGTGGTGTGCATGAAATACAATCTGACGTCCAGGAATAAACCTGTGATGATGGTCCATATGAATGGTTGTGGTTTAAACCTCCTTTCAGGAGAGTACGTCATAGGTGGTTCTCCTGTATGATAGGATAGTGTTGGTGTTACCCTGCCCTTGGAATAAAGAAACTTCTTGTGAAACTTGACTTGATGGATACTTCCTACCTTTTCCCATGTGCAGGTGTTCGAGGGTGTGTACAACAATGCCAGAATGCTTCATTTCCTTACAGCTGTTGTGGTAAGGCATTTGACTTGTTATCAATGTTCTTCTCAGACCAGGATGATTATTCTAGAAAAGATGTGGCTTGCTTCACTCCCTTTGACATGTACCATAATAGTTGGAGGTAAGATGTAACTTATCTACTGTGAAGCTACCTATTTTGTGATCTGCTGTGTCAGTCCCAGGCAGTGAAGGGTTACAGCAGCTGGCAGAAATAGCTGGTTGACTTTTGTTTGTGAAGAGACAGGCTGTGCATCTTGTGTCAAAGTTACCCATGAAAATAGGCAGAGAATACTGTGTGCAAAATATGCATAAGTAATCCACAAGTGCTGTTTCAGTTTTGGAAGTATTGCTTTCACTTATCTAAACAACAATTTGTATGTGACTAACCTTTCTGGTTAAATAAGTTTTTAAACAAAATCTCTCTCTCAGGGTTCCACCTGTGACATAAGAGTGAAGAATGGCAGTGTATTTGAAGGCATATTCAAGACTCTCAGTTCTCGGGTAAGAAGCTCAGGTTGAGCATGCAGTCATTCACTTCCCTCTGCCAATTTAATGAAGTACTGCAAGTAATCCTGTCACCATAATT
>NC_045753.1:20029054-20037063 GCF_008692095.1 Etheostoma spectabile
TCCAGTAAAAAAATGGCCTTTACGTTAGTTAAGTCCTGCTCTGCAAGCTACAAAGTTCTCAAATTTCCTTTTGTCCTCCTAATGTTTGGTCCGTAGTGTGAGTTGGCTGTGGACGCTGTACACAAACGCAGTGAGGAGGAGAGCTCAACATCACTTCTGCCACGAAGGGAGGAGATCACTGACACTATGATCTTCAGCCCCTCTGACCTGGTGACTATGATCTGCAGAGATGTTGACCTCAACTATGCCACCAAAGGTACACACACACACATACACACACATACACAATTGACCAAGGCATTGGGGGGGAAAAGTAACATGCAAGTTCTTCACCAACCTGCAATGAATTTAAAGCAAGACATATAGTTCCTCCTGAAAAAGAAAAGAGGGCTTTGTGTAAAAGTATTTATTTGTTCACACTTGGGAGTGTCCTTGATTTGTAGTAAATGGTATGACTGGTTTGAATTGTCTCTTTAATATCATGGGGTATAGGGGGAGAGAAGATAATTGACTTTCTGCAATTTGGTTAAAAGCAAGTAAATGATACATAGTTTAACATTTTGAGACCCAAATGCAGGTTGTGGACAAGTCTTGAGAAATGAAACACTTAGAGACTGTTTCTTCTTCTTTTCTTTGTCTTGAATTTTAGACACCTTCACAGACACAGCCATCAGCTCCACTCGCATCAATGGAGAACACAAAGAGAAGGTTCTGCAAAGATGGGAGGGAGGAGACAGCAATGGAGAGAGTTACGATCTGGAAAATGATGCAGTGAGTCACTCTGTCTCTTGGATGCACAGAAACACCAACTAACATCTAATGATATAAATACCCTTTGGACTCAGAAGTAGTATAATAATATGCACCCTTAGTCATACTACATACATACAGCCTCCTTTTTAATTGATTATCCACACCTCAATCCTTTGAAACAAGATGTTTATCTGAGATGCCACAAGAAATCAAACTGATATACTAAATTATCATTATTTTAAAGTACTGATTTACTTACTAACCCATTAATCTTCCTGTTTTTTATTTATGTTGTTTTTAGTCCAATGGGTGGGATGCCAATGAGATGTTCCGTTTCAATGAAGTAAAATATGGAGTCACATCAACATATGATTCCAGCCTTTCCATGTATACGTAAGTTTTCATATGGATTTATTGCCGTCAGGGATTATTGATGTATTATTATTTCTAAGATAAGCCAAACACTGCTGACAAAACACAGGTAATGTCCTGAAATTTTGTTGTAAAGAATTGATACAATATTATTTTATGTATTTTTGCTTGCTTCTAAAGTTTTATATCAAATCTGTCTGTGGGCTTTTGGCAAGGAGAAAAATAGAAGTCTGTGCATCTTCATTTATCTTTATGCACTATGCCATGTCTTCCTTGTATATAGGCCTATATCCTTGCCAAAAACCCACAGACAGATTTAGTACTTTCCCTCTGTAATTACAAAAATTATTTCAGTTTCAAAAATAATTCCAACCCTATTTATCCTATTTGCTTAGAACACTGTTATTTATTTAGAATATTTTACACTCTAACTGAGGACAAGCTCATAATCGCCGTTGCTGGGTTACCTCTCGTTTATGATAGAACGTTGTTTGTACATAGGGACCAGTTAACTTTACCTGCTGGCCACATCGTCTCTAAACAGTCCGCTCACAGTGAAGTCCTGCACGTATCACTAGGTTAGTCCGGCGGCTGCTTGCCGGACTTATTTATTTCTTACCCACTGTAACTTTTATTCTTTTATTTGTATTTTCAATTTTAGCCTGTATTATTTTCAACATAACTGTTTTTAGCTGTTCTTTAATGTTTTATGTAAAGCACTTTGAACTGCCTTGTTGCTGAAAGGTGCTGTAGAAATAAAGGTGCCTTGCCTTACAACCTCAGCCTGTCAGTCAGTCACCAGGACACAGAAACCACTGTTGTGCCTTCTTGTCTCAGAGGAAGTGTAACGTCAACAGCACCGTGACTGCTTTCAGCTCGCCATTAATATCATGGGTGCATGTGTGTGTGTGTGTTGGAGCGCCGCTCTGTCAATATGCAGAGAGGACAGATAAGCGTGCACTCTCTGGTACCAAAATTTGGTAACGTTTGATTTAAAGTGAATCTTTCCTCTGTAGTTACCAACTTAATTTGGTCGGTACCCAAAAAGGTACAGAGTTTGGTACCCAACCCTTCTTGCATATAATTTGATAATAGTCAAGCTTGATGTATAGATGAAAGTCAACTTTCACAAGGAAGTGTACTTTGGGAAGACGCTTAGTCTTTACCAGCTAACTAAATGGAAAAAAATCGTGTTGAGGTCAATAAGATCATCGTTGTTACCACTAAGTCTCAATAATTATGACACTATGATTTACACATTTGACACAAACTAAGTTTAGCTTCATCAACAGTTCCAAAGGTTTCTGTACCTTCATTTTATTTCTTTGTCCCACCTTTCTCCCGCTGACCAGTGTGCCGCTGGAGAAGGGTACCTCTGAGATGTATCGGCAGAGGGAGGCACGCGCCGCTCGCCTGGCCAGCGAGATTGAGTCCAGCCCCCAGTATCGCCATCGTGTGGGCCTGGAAAATGATGAGGGCAAAAGCGAGGAGGACAAATACAGTGCTGTGGTGCGGGATGGCAATGATCGTGAGAGGGGTCGTGAGAGCCCCCGTGACAGAGAGCGTGAAAGGGGCCGCGACAGCCCTGGAGCCAGGTTAGAGGAGCCGCTCGTTTGTTGGGCTTGTAGAAAAATAGTGTTTTGTTGTATTGTAGATTATACATGTAAATAACAAATCCCCTCAGTTAAATGCTTGAATAAACTTTGAACTTCAAATTTCATCATGTTTCTATGCACCAGTTTTGATAGTGTAGTATTTCTTGTGTCACCTATAACACCTTGTTGCCCCCGTGTGTGACGTATTATCTTTCTCTTTCAGGGAGGGCAAGTACATTCCATTACCTCAACGTCAGAGAGAGATGAACCGGGAGCGAGCTGAGAGAGGTCCTGGGGGACCTACACCCCACAATCGTCTAAGTGGAAGTTATCGCTCCAACCCTCCATCCTCCTCCCCCAGACCCCCACTGCCCTCTGCCACTGGTACCCAGTCTGGTGTCTCACCCTCAGAGAGAAACAGCCCTCTGTCAGGCAGAGGTGGGGCCTACACTTCCCACCATCCCCAGGGAAGCCCAAGCCCAGGGCCGAACTCTGGCCCTGCGAGCCCATACACAGCTGCATCTCCAGGGGGACCAGCACCCACGCCAGCCTCTGCTTCTGCTGCCCCATCCCCAGTCAGTCCCCCTACTCCTCACGGACACACAGTCCCTCATTCCCACTCACTCCCACACTCGCTGTCTGAAGCTGGCAGGCCTGTTAATGGAGGTAAGTGTTTGAACTTGAGTCATAACGTGTTTGAACAGCATCTTTGCATTTTGATAAGGCGGTAGGAATTTTGAAAAATTGAAAGGAGTTTTTTTTTTTTTTTTTGGCTTTCAGTCTCTATCAGAACATCTCCCAAGATCCAAAGACCTCCACAGTCAAGCAGAACTGTCCGTACTTTAAACTCACACACTCAGTCTACAGGTACATTCGATCAACTGCTGTTACAAAAATCCTCTTCTATATTATTGATTGATCTTGCCTAAAACTTCAATTTTCCTTTCCTTGCAGCTACTCGCTCTCCTAAATCAGGTTCTTCCCAGGACACGCCTTATTTGGACACATCGTCTGTCTCCCTGCCTGCCCAGAAGACGTCTGGCCCCGCCCCTCTCTTCCCTGTTGATGGTGCTGTCTGACTTCTGTTGTTGTTTGATAATTTAGAGTTTGAAATCAAAGTCCAAACCATTTTTCTCCAATGACATGAGTTGTATCTGCCTCAATGAGACCGTGACCTTGTAGCATTACGCAACAAGTATTGAAGGTGGAATCTGATGAAGAACTGCAACTAATTAGTTTACCGTGTGTCTCGTCTTTACAGTGAATGAGATCCTTTGCGCAGCTGCAAAAGAACGCTCAGCAGAGAGCCCCAGCCTCACAGAGGACAGCAAGAGTAGTAAAGGTGTGTGTATAAGACTTCAAATTGGTACCAGCCAAGCACTGGAAAGTCTTTCAATTTAGGTGAACATATACATTTGATGATATACACTTATGCATAGTTGCATGCTTTGTATGTTTTTGACAACATGTCCTGTGTTTGCAGTTTTAAAATGTTTTGATTTTCATTCATGTTTATTCCTCTCTCCTCCACCAGTTCCCTCAGTTCAGCAAAGGTCGCAGATTGAGGAGCTGCGGAAATTTGGCAAGGAATTCAGGGTAAGAGTTCTGTTCCCTTTCCATGAAGCGTGAAATTAGACAATCTGTGACCAATCATGAGGCTGTGACCTGGGACATCACTGATGTTAGACAATTTCTTTAAAAAATAACTTGTTTTATTCACTTGATTGTAACCATTAACATGTATTACTTGATATTGAAGGTTTACTCACTCTATATGCAACACTCCTTAGTATAAAAAATGGTTGTACATTTGAGACTGGTTTCTATAATGAGGTTATTTAATTTGCAGTGTGTGACTAATCACTGGAGTAAGACTAGTTTCTGTCGCCCTGGTGGAAGCGGCAAATTTTCTCTTTTCTTTCACGTTTTATTGGACATGTTCTGATTCTCAAGGCCACTTGCCTAGTGTCTATTGGCTGCTCCTTAGATTTGGTAATTCAAGATTACAGTAAAATTATTCCAAAAATATTAACAAAAGGTATAATTATGACTTGAAGTCATGTGCCATTAGACTACATTTATCTATTTGCCATCTTCTAATGACTCATCTTCCACTCATCTTGCAGCTCCAGCCGAGTGGAGGCAGCTCTCCCAGCTCCCCAGCCGCAGCAACCCCCCCTGCTGTCAGTGAGGTCGCCGGTGCAGCCAAACCCTCGCCATCAGACACTCACCCTTCATCAGAGCCCAAAGCTCTGGCTCAAGCTCCCAGTCTTTCCCACCCCCAACCTCAGCCGTCACCAGCCCCTGCTGAGGTTGCCACCAAGGACACCACAACTACACCTGGTGCCACAACAAGCGCCACAACAGCACCCGTTTCAGACAGGCATTCACCAGCCACCCCGCAGCCAGCCAGGACCCCGGGAAGTGACGATGCCAGGTCTGAGTCAATGGAGCAGACAGAGGGCGTGGCAGAGTGAGTTTCAAAAATGGATTTCTCATCATAAACCATTCAAGTTAGCTTACTTAGGTCATTGTGATTGTCATTTGTAAACACATTTTTTTTTTCCTATCTTCTAGCCAAGTAAAGAAATCAACCTTAAACCCCAACGCTAAAGAGTTCAACCCTATCAAAGCTCAAATGCCTCTGGTAAGCCCATTTATTCCTGCTACATCCTTGAAATGTGAAAAATGCTGGAATAGTATTTAGATGGCACTAGTAATTAAGGAATGTATTAAAGAGGAGTCAAGCTATTCACATGACAAACTATGCACAAAAGATGAAAAAATAAAAGTGATTGGTGCAAATACTTATTGCAATATGCAAAGACCCCAATGGCACTGTTTATATCACTTATTGTAACATGGCAAAAATGTTCGTATATTGAGTAATTAAATGTGTTGAAACCATTGTGATTAACTTAGTGACATGCAGGTTTTATTTTCCTCTGGTTGTGTTATCGTACAGACGAAGCCCAATACTGCCCCCACCCCACCTCGGCCAACTCCTCCAAGCCCCGTGGTCCTTCAGCACCCAGGCGGACAGGGACAACTGTACAACACCCCCTACCTCTCCTATGTATCACAGATCCATCAAGTGCAGGTATATACTACCAGTGTCATTTCAAGATATGTAAACTAAAAACAAGTTTAACACCGCAACAGCTGGTCTGACCAGCCACATGAGTGTAATCCAAATTTCCTATGGTACAGCAGATTAAAAAAAAAAAAAAAAATGTATTTAGGGATCCGACTAACACTTATTTATATTATCAATTCAGGTTATATTAATATTATGCTGATAACTTGCTCAATAAATTATTTTAAAAGTAAAAAAAAAAATATAAAATGCCTATCATCATTCACCAGAGCCCATGGTGCTACATTCAAATGTCTGTTTTAAAATCCAAAGACACTCCGTTTACTGTCATAAAATACCAAAAGAAACCAGTAAGTAAATATTAACATTGGAGAGGTAGAAAATAAGTGACAAACGATCAACTGATGATGAAAATTATTGCCAATATATTTTCTTATAGTTGACTAATTGTTTCAGCTTTAAATGTATTCCTCACAATGCAGCAACAGTCTTTCTTGAGTTGACCTCTTGATCATTTCTGTCTTTCAGCCCCCGCCAATGTACCAGTACACCATGTCTACAGTCAGCCAGGGAAAATACCCCAGGACCAAAGGTTAAAACAATGCCTTTCTCTCCAGTGCTGTATGTCTGGGATTTCAATTTGTAGTTTTAACATTAATAAAAACTACAGTTGCTTCTAAAATGAATGTTCTCTAAGCTCTTGTCAAAGCCAGATAGCCATAACCTGCAATACAATAGTGCACTGACATCTGCTTAACAAAATAACAATTTAATAAGAACAGCCTCTAGTTTTTGTTTAAACTCAAATAGTTTTTTCCTCCATGTTTCTGTCATCTTGATCATTTTTTGCCTCCACCAGGCTCAGTAGTGGGTCAGCGCTCTGACCATGGTACCTCAGCACCGCCCATGCTGCAAGCTGCAGCATCAGCCGCTGGAGCCCCGCTGGTAGCATCCCCCTACCCTCAGTCCTACCTTCAGTACAACCCACAGCAGTACAGCCAGCAGCAGGTCATCCAGGCCATGACACCCTACCCTGGACAGGTAGGACATCTATCCTCTAACCCCTTTTAATTCAAGTTGTAAACGGTTAGGAGATTGTTTGCAGTAGGTTCCGGGGTTTTTCTTATTCTATGGTGCGTAGTTGCCTAACTTCCTTTCATACTACAAACGACCCAAACCATGGTTCAGTTTGGTCCAGACCAAGACCACCTCTTTTGATTGGACCAAAATTTGGTCTTTTGATCAGGAACGTGGTACAAGGCACCATTCTCACCTGCAGTTTTGGTTCGGACCAAATTGAAAAGTCTGAAAGTCCAGGCCAGATGATGTAGGTGTGAAAACGCCCTAAAGCAGCACTAGAGAACTTTTCCCACTTCGGTCCCCCTAAAGGTTGGGAGTGGAATTGTGTTCAATTATGCAAGTTTGCTAGATTGGGTGGCGGATCTGTAGTTGGAATGAACTGGACAGTGTAATGTAATGTAATGTAATGGGCAATTCTGCTTCCAACCTGTGAAGTGGGAAAAGTTCTATAGCGTTGCTTTAAAACAAATGTATTAAAAATCTGCTTATTTGTCTCTCTCTTTTTCCCCCTCTTCAGCCTATGTACTCTATGCTGCAAGGTGGAGCCAGGATGATAGGTCAAGGTGGGGGTCCACACCCACAAGCCTTGGGAGCCCCAGGAGGCCCCCAGTTCTCTGCGCAGGGGGACGGATCTCAGGGACCACAGCAGGGCATCTACGGTGAGTGGATCCAGACCTGCAAAGTGATTGACGTTGATATTGCTCCAAAAACGTTTAAAGTTGATCTGTTGTCGATGGTAAGCTAATCACTATAAGTAAAGCCCATACTTTCATTAAATAGTTTCACACTTTATTGACTGTCAAATAACAATGTAAAGCTTTCTTTACACTAATTATTTATTTTTCTTGTGTAGCGCCTCAGTCCTTCTCCCACCACTCGGGTGCAGTTCATCAGCCGCAGCCCTCCAGTACTCCGACAGGCAACCAGCCCCCTCCCCAGCACGGTGCACCTAGCCCTGGACAGGTGAGAAACACAACTGCTTGGATTTTCCAAAATATACTGAAACATATTTGCTGTGTCCCCATTTAGTGGCGGGACCCTTCAAAGTCTGGATTCATACAGGCCATAATGATACTAGACTACTGCAATGTAGCCTTAATGAGGTCAAGAGA